>NC_040880.1:53931851-53978999 GCF_003676215.2 Rhopalosiphum maidis
TGATCTATTATAGTCCTATTACCTTATTACCAAGTAAACTTAAATTAAGAATATTATATTATGTGTATTCTTAGTTTTTTACGTTGGATTTTTTCGATATTTCAATTTTTACGTATGTTGTGAATATGTAATAATAAAATTTTATTATTTAAAAAAACGCTAATATCTTGCTTTGACATTTGAATATTGTACAAATTACAGCGTAATAGCACAAAAAATGTTTTTAGTTTTAAGTTCAGAAATGTTAACAGATCATAGTAAGTACTTATGTAATATGTGTACCTACCATCAACATCATCACTAATATAAAATTCAAATTCAACTATTCGTTTTTATGGTTCTAAGGCTTACCGACACCATAATAAAATATTGTATCACATTCCTATTAATATATTCACATGTTATTTCGTATTTTATCCTGTTAGATAAATATATTTTGTTTAAATAATATAATTTAAAAACAATTTCTCACCGATCCGGTATGGTCTAGTGGCTAGGATACCTGGCTTTCACCCAGGAGGGCCGGGTTCGATTCCCGGTACCGGAAAAAATTTTTTTGTAAATATTTTCCTCACAAAATTAAAATTTTTTAATGATGTAACTTATATTATGTTATACTTTTGGTAAGTTGTTATATTTTATGTCATTATCTCATGTTATTTTATTATCACTGCATTTCTTAAACATAGTGTGTAATGTTGATGACTGCTCGTCCATAAACACATTAGCACATTAACACTCGTTAAGACGTGAGACGATAAAATATTAATTGCTAGATGCAAGAGGTGAAGGCAAAGCCAAGATTAGGAATAAAAAATTTGGCAGGCATATAATGTATATAACTGTATGCGATTATTATAATATTATGAAATTATTTGGTAAGTATACCAAATATGGTAGGTTAGGTTATAATATCCTATATGGATATTATACAGAGTATAGAGTAAAATCATACATTTTTAGGTAGAGACCGGATTATGTGTAAGGAAAATGGTTTTATACATGCATACATAGGCGAAACCAGGGGGGGTATTGATTTATGGGTGCTTCAGCAATTCTAGGCTGTAATTAAACACCCCCAGTTCAAAATACCAACAATTGAAAAATAATCTTCTAGATGTTCCTATATACACGTTATAATTATCTAACGTTTGTACATTTTTTTGAACATAATATTATTGCTTTATTTTAATATTATCTCTTAAGTTCAGTGAAGTGTTATAAGTATTTTATACTTCAAAATATTCAGTATTTTTAATTTAAACAATAAAAAAAAAACAGAATAACTAATCGGTCTTAAAAAGATGAAAATATTTATGGTTAGGCTTATGACTGGAGCCTTTTGCTAAAGTTCATCTTATAAACTGAATGGAAATATTACAACAGCACTTCCAAGTTTGTTATTGCAATTAGGTGCTATTTGGTAAAATGTTATAATAAATAAGTTTTTAAACAATATATTAAATATTGAAATAGATGATTGCAATAAAATTACTTATGCAGCAATACTGGAAAAGTATTCCAACTTCACTAGGTAGTAATCATAAAATAATAGTATGAATTATGAAATACTTCAATCTTATTATATAATTTACAATCATAAATAATTGATATAGTTAATATAAATTCAGTCGAGTCGCGATAAATCGAACCTCAATAACTATAATAGTTAATAAAATATTTCAATACAACAGAAATCATTGTTTTGGTTTTTAGTAATAAATTTAAATGCATTAGGTAAATAAAATAAATTTTGGATTAAAAAACAACAGAATAATAAGAACAATTCAAAAAAAATATTAAATAACGAAATAAGAGTTAAAATTTACTGTGTACACAATGAATACACACTAACTTATGTACAACTTTGACTAATTAATTTTAATAATTTGCTTATTAAAGAATAGATTATTATCAATAAATGACAATATTATTTTTTTCACGAGTAGATAATTATTAAAAAGTCCAATTTCCGGAATGAAGAGATTAAATGATTTGATTATTTTCCAAAATTCTATAAATTCTACACTTTATATGCACAATGCACTAATGTCAAATATGACTCAACCTTCTGACATGTAAAATAAAATTTAGTTCATAGAATCGCAGCTCGTTTTGAAATGCAGACATTTTTTATCTTCAATATAGTGCATACACTTATTAGTATGAATATTCAAATACATATAATGATATAATTCAAATCAAATTACGCC
The DNA here is from genome assembly GCF_003676215.2 of Rhopalosiphum maidis. Taxonomy (NCBI): domain Eukaryota; kingdom Metazoa; phylum Arthropoda; class Insecta; order Hemiptera; family Aphididae; genus Rhopalosiphum; species Rhopalosiphum maidis. The sequence continues at coordinate 53,934,065 of NC_040880.1, forward strand.
GATAAACGAATACATTGTCTTTTTCAACACCCGGAGTCCAGATACCTAATAGCAATTATTATTATTTATCTTTATTCTTGTAGCTATTATTCATATTTCATTTTTATAGTTTTTATCAATTGATTAGTCATTTTAATTTGTATTATACTCGTACATATTTATTTAAATATCCAAACAAGAGCTTACACAATAACACGAATGATTATATGATTTTATTTTACTTGAGGCATTCAACTTCCAAGTACACCACCACCCTACATATAAGATGCAATACAAGTATACGACTATACATCAAACATTTTTCGTTTAAAGTATCTGAGGTCCTATTATAAGATTATATTCCTGACAAAAACATTATTACCTATTCAAATCTATTCAAACCAAATAATCAATTATTAAAATAATATTTTAGATATTTATATTATAGTAACCATTCAAATGTTGTTTTAAAAATTGACAGTTTATTTCTTCTTTAAAATAATTGTTTAAATTTGTGTGTTAACCGATATAATATAATATCATATATCACTTATGACTTAAATACTTAATAAGTGGGGATGTACAAAGTTAAAATATAAATTTAATAAAAAAAATTATAAAAATATCTGCATCAGCCGGGAATCGAACCCGGGCCGCCCGCGTGGCAGGCGAGCATTCTACCACTGAACCACTGATGCTCATATTAGTGGCATGCAATATTATTTTATTTGACTGTAGCTTAGACGGATTTAAACTTGTATGATTTAATATTAATTTAACCATTCAACTCAATGAACTAATTCAAGTAATATTATTCAACTTTTTTCGGGTAACGTACTAACATTTTGTGATTAGTTCATGTGTCAGTAATATTACTGTTTTTAGGTAGGAAGCTAAATTTTATATACAATTTAAACGGTGTTTTAAAAAAAAATCTATTATTATTTTATTTACATCAAGATTCAAGGAAAAAAGTAAGTCTTAATGTTTTAATGAAATACAATCATCATTATTTATTTATTTAGCGTCATATATGTATCTAAAAGTATAGATATTAATGATATTATGTAATAAATAATAATAAATGCTTTGCTTTGAACTGAAATAATTTTCTATGAAAAATAAACTTTCACGTAAACTTAATATGTAATATGTTGATTAGTAATTAATCCTTAATTATTATTAATCTTATTATTATCTATAGTATTTTTTACAAACAACGATAATAATATAGTAATATGTATAAATGTATAGTAATGTTATGTTTACCGACTATCGTTGACGTGAAATGTGAATATTGAATGTTCGGAATGAGTCACTTTTGTAAGTTCAAATTATTATATTCGGATGACTAATATGAGTTTAAACTTTTATAATTGATGGCTTTATTTTTTAGAAATAAAGAATTTTTTTAACTATTTAATACTTATGAAATTCGTTGTAATAATTATAATATCAACCGATATATAGGTATTAGGTAATAGTTTTCGGAATAACTTATTTTGAATGAGTTTAAGGACCTCATCATCGCCGGGACCAGTGGCGCACACTTATAAATAGGGGGTAACACGTTCAATGGAAAATGAACCACCCACCAAATCGCTTTCAAAAACTAAAAATAAATGTTAATTAGTACAATAATGCTTTTTCTAATATGCTGTTATTATTGGAAAATGTATTTATTACAGTGTCTGTGTCGATTTGATTAAATCGTTTTTACTCAAAAATGCCATTAAACTTTTAAGCCAACAAAATTCAAACCTTCTATAGTGTGCGGCACTGTGCGCACCACTGGCCGGGACTATGAACGAAAATACAATTGCCAATATCTAAATATATTATTATACCGATTTATCACATATATAAGTATAATATTATTACAAACGAATATCGATCGTTTACTGTACGTCTCAACTCGTATACGAATATACAATATAATATTATGAAGTATAACATACGAGATGAACAGCTATAATATTGACGGAAGGCAATTACCATCAAATAGTAAATGCATATAACTATACTCACCAGTACGGTGACGATGGGCGATTTGGAGCCGGGCCGCACGAGACTAAACCCGTAGGTGGCGTGTTCGGTGGCCGTGAGGTTTAGGTACCGGAGCAGTAGCTTCCAGCAGTAACCGGCCGGCCCGTTCCACCGGATCAACAGGTGTCCGGCTCGTACTTCGGCCACGCTCCGGCCGCTGAACGTCTCGTCGCCAACACCGGCACAGGCGGAATGGTCTCCCAACGTGGCCGTCACCAAGCCTGCAACGCAAAACAATAACAACGTTACTGTAATAATAATATTAATAAAAATAAGTATAAATATTTGCAGTAACGGTCGTGTTATGCAACTCGGTATAATAATAATATTATATTATAATCGGCGGGTTCTACGCATCACTTTCTATATATACCAAACTTAATACGTATTATAAAATATCGAGCAGTTACGTATTACGAGTAAGCAGTTCAAATAATTTGATTGACCCACTTTCGCCCTTTCCAATTAACTACCCCGTAGATAAATAAATAAATAATTTAAAGACATTCTTGCAGTGTTTAAAACAAATATAACTACAATAGCTGCAGGATGACTTGATACTCTATAGAACTTTATTAATTTACCCATCCTTCCGCCCATTTTTTAAGGAAGTTCAATTAAACCATCTGAACGTACTTCAGGTGCCACTGATATTAAGGACTTAATGTCTATAATAGATAGGTAGTTAACTACTCGTTCAACATATGATTTTCATAGATCGAAATATTTTGGATATTTTAAATTTCATATGTATTTTCGTCATTCATAAGAGTAAGAAACTTAAAAATTATAAAGCTTAAATATAAAAAAAATTTTTCTAAAAACGGCGTTTTTTAACAGCTTAAGATAATGTAAATTAAATATTTAAAAACGTTAGTGTCTAACGATAAATTTTAAAACACTCCACCACTCAAATTATTCTAACATTTTTACATAAAGCCATCATATAGCTAGTATATTATATAACTCAAAAAGTATAATACAATATAGGTTATAGACTAGTACTCTGAAAGATGTAGCACATAATTGAGTCTCGAGGTTATTGTTGATAACTTAGTACAAATATTTATATGCTTTCGACAATACGATGACAAACGACCAAAATCAATTATAATCGTGCAGCGGTCATGACCTTATATATATATATATATATATACGCGCGTATAGCCGCGGCTTACCTATAATTTCTATTGCATAGTATAAATAACTAAAATAAAATAATTATTTGTATTATCAACCAACAAAAAAACCGTTTATCGATCGAGTCACATGACCTTTAACACAAAATTGATTTGCTTCTATACATATTGTTATATAAACTATAAACATAAAAATAACCATATAGTTATAGAATGACTCTATATGGTATAGATAAATCGTAGACAATCTAGAGATGTAGGAGGTAAAATATTACCGGTAAGGTAAATCTAACAGGCTTTTTACTAAAAAAGTTACAAAATGTCCCCTCAATTTAAACGACTTTATGAGACTAATATTCATAAAATAACAATAGAACGATCGATATAAAACTTGAAGTTTTAACTAAGACGTAAGGTTAATACAAATATAAATAATTTCAATATTTAGATATTAGGCTATTTTAAAAACAATCATGTATTTTATTTTCATATCAGATTAATATAATATTATAAATAATTGAAATACTAAAATCAACCCTATAAATCTTTTTACTACCATAGAGATTTTATACTTTTATTAATTTTTTTTTTTACTTATTACTTATTAGTTATATAATACATATAGTATAATGTTTCAAACTAACATATTAAGTTAAAAACATTACAAAATTATAATTGATTTAATTATTCAATTTTTTTTATGTAAGCATGTCGCATAAATTCCTAAACTACAGTATTTACATACCATCGTAGTTAACATTTATGAAATAGTGGTAAAGAGGAATTCCGATGGTGTCATTTATGATTGTGTTACCAAAATTATCTAAATTTACAGTACCTAAATTGTTTTTGATTAATTACTGGAAAAATAATGTGATTACATTTTAGTAATTTAAATCTCTAAGAAAATGGTATAAGTATATATATTATCAATTACTTGAACGTTTGTTATAAATTTCAAAACAGCATTTGAATGTATAGTTATTAATTAGATACTATATGCTATAAAGTTTCTATATTATACTAATAAATCCATAAATAATTCAAAATTTTGATTATTTAATTATAGCTTATGAGTTTATGACTTACCTCTGTGAGGTATGTGTATTAACCTGTGTCTATACATTGTATAATATTATTGTCATATATCAATGGCATGTAAAATCGTAAACGTTTGACTGCAGTCCTTATTCACTTGGATATACTCGTATATTGTGTAATCAAATTTATTATTGGGTAATATAAGAAATACCAAAAGTGTAATTTCATAGATTTGACGAATACATTATGATTTATGGATAGTTAACAGTTAGAATAAAATAATGATATGTTTAAAAGATACATCTGAAATCTAAGTAAATGTTATGTATCAAAAAATTTATCCGATTTATGAAATATTCTATACATCGCAAACACTCTCACCATCAGAGACGAGCAACTTAAGTACATAAATTATAACTTTAATTGTTGTTGTCTTGTTGAGATATATATATATAATATATATAAGTAAGTATATAATCGCTACAGGCTAGCGACTAAAAAATATATTATAGTAAGGTTGTTCTAGGTTGTTACGCACTTACATAATACATTCAACATTGCATTCGAATAACAAGTAACAACTCCATCCGTTTCTGATAAATATGGTTTAAATATAAATAATATATAGATACCAAGTGTTGCATGTTTGTTTTAGGTGTAAAAACGCCGAATTTGCCGAAACGGGGTACCTCCAAACGTCTATATCAAGTTCATAATTACTTCGTGTCCCCGATCGTGTCATGTATATTTTACCATAGAACGGATTGAGACCTTCTCTTTGAATACTTATAATAATAATAATAATAATAAAACGCTCGTCGGACTCTACGCGTAACATCAACGGCAGTGACTATAGTTAATCGTGTGTCAAGGCGCCTCTAACTCGTCGACTATCTGCGACTAATCTTACATAGGTTAATTAATTACTATATAATATTATAAACTTGAGTAACGATTTTCAATACTTTTAATAGTACTTACGCATTTTTGTTATAATTCGTATTATATTATATTGTATTTTCGATCGTTTTCCCCTCAATTTCCTCCGTGAACCGCACCTATTTAGACTCACGTCACAGTTTTGAGTTTATATATAATATACGACCCGTATTCGCATATCTACGTACAAATATATATATAAACGAGGGGTCCTTGAACGGTATTTTACAGCACTGACGCGTAAATCTCGTTTTCGTTTGACATCCGTGAAGTTAATTAATACGCGTTACCATCAAACTTTTACCACTCACCGAGCACAGTAATCGAATCTAATTATATAAATATATAGGCATACGCATAGTGTGTATTTATATTTATATAGTGACATATAACGCGTACCTATATAAATATATAAAATTATTATATTTTGAGGCTGCAGGGTCGTCTTGATTACGATTAGAAAACGCGCGTTTCATAGATCGGTTACGCGAAATTGCATCTCATCACTATAAATGTATACAAGTGCCGTCCGCGCCGAAGTCTCGATAATACTATGTTATTGTTTAAATATTATAATAATATTATATATATATATATATATATACATATAAAAACAACCCGAAAGTTTAACATTATGTATAATTCAAAAATATTTTTTTGATGCGCGAAGATTTCAGTTTTTTGATAGAAGGAAAACATTTAAAGCATTTCCTGCCGTTTAAACCGTACTTGGTACTTATCTAATATAGTATAATTAACATTCAGTATAATATTATAATTTATAGTCTATATTAACTTAATGTTAGTTAATAAATTATGGATTCTATTAAGAGGGCGTGATACCCGGAATGTGTTGTCTCCGTCTTATATATACACGTACAACAGACAAAACGCGTTGAACTTTAAAAAAAATTAAAATGTTGAGATATTCGCAATTTCTAAACGATATAATGAATGTCATATTGGGAATAATGGAAAAAATTCATCGTCTTTTCCTCCAAAATATTGTCATCTTTTAGTTTTATAATATAAATAAAGTTTTATTCTAGAACTAAAATTGAGCGAGTTTTACTCAGACTGCGTAAACGCGTTTTGTTTATGTCGTATGTAGGTATGCAAGACAGAGACAACACATACGGGTACCTTGTCACTCTTAAGAAATACAAATTTCTAGGTGATGGAGTAAATTATTATGCATGTATTCGTTTTATGCGAACATTCAAAATTGTTGGCAATAAAAAAAGCAACAAAAATCGAGAAGCTAAAAAAATTAAACCGAAACAAAATCGTTGATATAAGTATAAATGTTTTAATTCTCCTCGATTAGAATTTTTAGTGGATTTTACTTGAGTATTTTTAAGGATTTGCGTGTCCAATTCCAATAGGTAATAAGTCCTCTCTCAACGCCACAACCTATGACTTTAATATATGTATACAATATTATACATATTAATATATTATATATTTAAAATTTTTACCCATTTAATTAAAATGAAGAGAAACATATAGACATCATATTTTTATAGTCGTCACCTTGTAATTAAAAAATCATATACGCTTGTATAAAAACGATTCATTGTCAACCGGACGCGTTATTGTCTATACGAATAAGGCAAAACTTTACACATAATATTATTTATTAATGTATTAAACTCACTTATTTTTCTTATTATACAGCGTGTTCGTTCTTATATAGCTGCATATTATATAATATATAGATCACTGAATATATCAGGCCTCAGACATATGGCCTTAGATTGAAATGTGGTTTGTTTTAATACATAAATAGTACCAAATACACATTTTGGAAAAATGTAAAACGTCTAACCGATATACATTTCAGTACTGGATTTAGTTTAATTTTTTTTGAATAGTCAAAAAGATAACATTTTGTTATTTTCCAAAACTATTCATTGATCTGACATCTTTTGCTAGTTGAAACATACAACATATTAAATCAGGACAGACGAATTATATGCAAAGAAAATTTAATTTGACCTCACTAGTCATTATAATATACATGCCACTATATTTTAGACTTTTTTATAATATATTAGTTCATATAGATATAGGTAATAAATTAGTACAAGGAACCAGTTTGTATTGGATATTATTTATATTATCTATATATCTTTAGAACCATAACATTCATATATAGACATAATATTACATTAATATATATATATATATATTATATACTGGATATTGAGTAATATAATACATTATGAATATAATTGATAGTTTATTTCGCCCTAACGCTAAATCGATCATAATCTGTTAAGTCCGTTTAGATGCGCTTTAGATATATAGGTAGACATATTATAGCAGCTGAACTATATAGTTGTAGACGTTGTAGTGGTATTATACATAGTACGTATCTGCTATATCTGCTGTTTTGTCTATGTGCAATACACGCCCATAATATGAATTAAATACAATATATAGAATATGTTTGGTATTTATAATTTATATTATAACATAATAATATATCTTATAAATACAAACGAGAAAGTTTTCGTAATCGATTGTAGCATTTTTTTTATGAATAACAAATAGTTATAAATGATAGTTTTTATACATATTATACTAGTCCAAGGTTAAGAGAAAAGGTTGAATTCCATACCGCGGAAAAGCACAAAACAAGCCGATGTCAGTTTTCGGGATTGGAACCCTTGTCCCTTGCAGTAGGCAAATCGTGTATTTATTTATTGTTTATTGATTGCAACTGTGAATTGAATGACGTATTAAGCTGATACAAAGTATAATACTAGACACTCTCGAGTCCCAAGTTATGCTCTGTGTAAAGAAAATTCGGTAAAAAATAAATTTATTTTACTATGGTTTATGTTGTAATAAATTTTATATTAAGGGTGATTCTATTGATTCACGGAGTTGTGGGTGCAGGTTAAATGTTTTCAAGTTAAAAAGTCAGAAGTAAATTTAAATGTAATGTTTTTAAATTTTAAATTTTTTATGTATTTATTTTATTATTATTATTATTATTATATTATACATATTTGATACACCTATAAATTATTTATTACCATTTTTTACGATTACAATATTATATTTTTATGGGTAAATTGCAATCATCATCCTGCGTTTGTTTGCAAGCATTCTGGCTATTTAATTATACTATTTATGCTTAGTGAATGTAAATATGAATAATAGAAATCATATGAATATAAAGCATTGAACATGATAACAATGTTATAGAATCTCCATAATTTTAGGGTGAGCGGTCTTCATAGGTACAAAATAGGTATAAGGTCATATTAAAAATATGTGCGAGCGCGGTCTAGTTGCAATGGTCCACGTAGTACAGCACCGTAACAAAGAAATAATTGCGCATCTCAAAATGAAAAGATAACTATATGTTTGTTTGATTTATGTTTAACATTAGACACACGAACATAATATATTATGGAATATATTCTATTTGGCGATCTATATTTTTAATTTCATAAACATTTGAAACAAAATACATTTAAAACATTAATTTGATGCATAGACAATATACATATACATAATATCAAATATTGAACAATTTAATTTTTGTATTAATGATGAGCGTTTAAGTCTAAAGAAGAAAAATAAAGTGTATTGAATACCCTATAAAATATATGACTTCATTCAACATAATTTAAAAATATAAAATCTTATTTAAGCTTATTATTAATTTTTATTATATTTTAATGTTTTATATACATATATATTTTTTTTTTGATAATATTTTTCGAATAGAGGTACAAGGACGTTTTACGCGCGCGCATTCTTATATTATACATCATATTATTATTATGTGAAAGATAAAGATTTTCGTGTTTCAATTTAGTCCATATGCACACTCTATAATTATATACCTGATAACATGATGAAATTTGTTATTGGTAAAGGATTACGCGGTAGTAATATTTTTTCGTCCAAATCTAAATATCAACGGCTGCGAAGTACATAATGTGTGTATGATATTATAAAGTGGCCTCGAAAGGGTATATTCCGGTACGCTCTTTAAATTCACACATAACATAATAACATAATATATTATGCGTGTTTCTGCAGCTGTTCATTTTGACATGAGATTAAGTATATACCTATTATATATACGTAAATGGAAATGTACTCGTGCTAGCGCTAATCGCAGCATTTACCTATATAGATAGGTTATACGAGTATAGATTTAGGTATGTATTATATATAGTTTTATTAAACCGTAATATCGTGTATAGGTATAATACTGTATTAGTGTATTACTCTCTTTTTGGCGGTACAAGTATGCTACGTATAAAAAAAATAATAACACAACGTGATGATGCGCTACAATAAAGTATATACGCAGACACTATGTAATGTAAAACACTCATTATTTCAGAAAAGTCTTACGATTTTTAAAATATTTCTTTTACGTAGTTTTACAAAATAAAATTTTTATTATTTTTATCGTTATAATTTTTAAAATTTTTAATCTTTTGAATGAAAACATAGATTTTTAATTTAGTATATCAAAAGCAGAATATTATTCGGAATACTATCAAAATCAAACTTTGGATAAGTAGTTTATTAGTTAGAACTTATAATTTATTGATGACTGGAATTTTCAGAGGACCAACATTTTGTGAGGTACCCACCTCCCTGTACGGCCGTACAACTTAAATCCAATTATCCAAATTTTAAATATATATTTATAGCTCATAAACTATACTCGTCCAAAATTTGATTTTCATATATCAATGTACACCAAAAAATAGTACGCATTGAACAGTAAAAATTAAAGATGTGTTGTTATAAAAAAAAATTTAAAACAATGACATTAAAAATATTGAAAATATATTTTTTTTAGAAAAATTTTGTTTTTAATGACTTCTGTAAAAAAATATATTTTCCTAAAAAGGTTAATAATTTTTAAAATAATGAGAGTGTCTATTACAGTAGAGTAGTACCATTACATATAACTATGCTATATAAAAATACTGACATGAGAAGACTTTTTAGCGTACTCAAATAGCTAAATATAAATATAATAATTTCCAGGCACTGCGGCTGTATAATATTATAATGATATGTAGTATAGTATATGGCATTGTATTCGATGTATAATAATTATACGCTATTTATAAAAATGATACAATTTTATATACGCATATCGCATTTTGCCATTGTCGCACAGTAACGCAGAACTGTAGACGGCTTGATACATAGAAATTATAATTATTTAAGTTACAGATTATAGATTTAAAATGTGCGATAATATCTATGACCATATTATATAATAAATAGATACCTAAAGTAAAATATAATGCACACAAATTTTTTTTTCTTTCAACTGTACTGAATTAAAATGTATATGACAGCCGATGATCCATTTAAATACAGTTACATTTACTTTTATAGCTATATATAGTTTGTATTTAGACTACACTAATTTTTCAATTCAATTTTTATATTTTTGAAAATATTTTTTTTTTACTAGCCGTCTGAAAATTATTAATAAAAATATATTTTTACAAAGAACCTATAATTTCTTATCAATTTATCATACTGGCTTATAATTCTTTTTAATGATGACTTATTTTTAAATTTTATTTTTAAAGCAGAATACTTTTTTTGGAAAGGTTTATGCATTAGCATTACCTATTAGATATAGAACAACTGATTTTAGGTTAAATCTTTAAGCTTAAATAATTAGCTAAGTATGAGTACCGCGAATGTACTACACCTGTTACGGGATATACCTGCTGGCTGCTGTTTATTCGTTTTATCAACATTTTAAATAATTATTATTTAATATTTATTAGTAAAAATACTATTTATTATTATAATATATAGGTACGTGCAAAAACGCGATAATAACAATATCATTTTTAAACATAGAGAACACGCCGACGTCGATGAATTTCGTTTTATTTTTATTATGACTTTATAATTTACATTGCTTTTACTATTTTTCAGACCTACTCGTATCATTCTATGGATTTTTCTATAATTGCTACTTTTCTCAAATGGGATATTAACTAATGGATATATAACTATATAAGTATTTTTAATATCAATTCTTTTTTTTTTCAAAATTTAAAAAAATCAGTAGTTAGCACACTCTGTGAGTAAAATAATTTTGTGTACATATTATAGAAAAAAGTAAAAATAATCATCGCAAAAGGTTTTCAACAACAATACGGATTTTAACGAGATTGTAATAATATTTCACATGCTTAATTAATTGATTCTTATTGTTACATAGGTATATATTATGTTTTCTTCATTAATTATAAATACGTAATTATTTTGGTTGTTGTATCAATTCATATAATTATTGCTACAATAATATAATATATTATTGTTGTAATGATAATTACCTCTAGATTGCCAAACACCATGCATTCAGTTTTGTATGACTGGATTTTTTAATAAATAAGAATATATATTATTACTATTCGTGATGATTAATGTGTATATTTAATATTTTGTATTTTTGTGAACGTAAGTGTTTGACGAATTTGGAGTAATCTATTTATCATTAATTATTATAATACTATATATTACCATACGGATGACGTGTGGATATAATATTGACGACAAGCGTTCGCATATGAAATGATTTTTCTAGGACGGATCGCGAAAACGACACGGAAATGTCAGTCATGCGACCAGGAAACCATTGCGGATACTTCACTCAGGCGCCGTGATTACCGTATAAATAACATAACCAATTTTGCATAATAAAACCGTACATCGTACTGTTGATAAAAATTAAAGGTTACATAGAAATAAAAGCTGCGTACTTATACATTTATTATTAATACATAGTCCTTGACGTTGGGACGTCGTTTTCCGTCCGTCCGGTAACTGCAGGGCAGTGCACGTATAAGATGATATAATATATAAGTAAATAACTAAATACACCTATACGTAATGATTTATCGTAATATTATAAATATATATAAACCGTATATAACTGCAGGTGGAGGTAGACATCTCTATGATATATTATAATATAATAGTAGTATATATCGGTAATAGTACACCTATATTGGCACACGCGTCGCCGATGAGGTATGGCTAATGCAGTAATGCACTTGGTGCAACCGCGTCTTACAAATCCGTCACAGCGTGGTAATGATCCGCGTGTTAACAGTTACCATACGCTAAATGTATAGGCGCACATAAATAAGTACCTACCTCACATACACCTATATATTCGCATAACGCGTGTACATTATGTCGTGTTTGATCAGTTAGATAATGACGCTGCCACCTTCGCGGTATGATTCGACGTATATTTGAGGTAATAAGACAACGCAAGATATTAGTGCGCATTATTATATTTTTAATCTGAAAGCAATAAGTCACGTTATCATATTATTACGGATAATGTAATAAGCAATCGCATTAAAAAAACAGCTTTGAAAGATTTTGACGTGAGGAGCGTGGACCTGCAGATTAATACCTGTTATATATATATATATCCATTTACGAAATATTTTAAGCGTTTGGAGAAGAACAAATGATAGTCAAGATTATCGAGATAGATTTTTGATAAAATATGTAATCAAATTAATCTGACCGTCCGAGGCCACGAATAGGTGTATAATAATTTACTAAAATAGTTATAAACCATTAAAGCACTATAACTAGAATTCAGATATGGGTAAAATTATATAATCTCTTAAATCCTAATACTTAATTATGTTTTTTCATTTTTTTACTTTTATTATATAGTACATATTTTGTAACGTTTCATTATTAGTTTATTTATTTTATAATTGATTGACATAGGTTATGTATTTATACATTGATCATTTTATAAAATTAACTGTTAGGTGGATTACCTGCAATGCATTAGCGATTAGCTAATAACTAATAAGTTTAATTGTTCACTTTATATATAATAATATTATCTATTTATTTTATTTGGGATTTGGTCTTTATAGTATGAAATAAAATCATTTTTAATCATCATAATAAATTATGATCTAAATCCATAGATTAAACATTATTGAATGTTGTTTGTATTATTAGTCAATGTGTTGGATTTAGTCGATTTCTCTGAAAACCGAATGACTATTCCACTCATAATTATACATTACGATGTCATGAAGAAATAATATTGGTGTATATAATTGCTTCAAAAATCAAATACAATGAGCATATCTTAAAATTAGAGATTTTTAACCGTTTTATAGATGAGTACAAGGTAGTTAATTTGTCTACACGGCTATGAAATTTGTAACTAATTAATTTTAAATACATAAATGCATTACTTGTATATAACTTGTAGAAAAACCATGGTATATTTATATAGAAACTTAGACTAAAGATACTTACTATATTTTATATAAATATATTATTATATATTATGTGTAGAACTGTATCTAATAGTATAAATATAATAATATAATTAATGGTTCAATAATTGCATACTAGGTTGTTACTTGTTAGCATTTCTTTTGGAAAGCATCATCGTAATGCGAGTATATTAAATACCCTGTGCTCGTAACTATTATACACATAAATAGATAATGTAAGCATCCTGCAAGAGTTCATCAAATGGAAATAGATGTAAGTATAACTGTATAACTGTACCTAATCATATAATAACATTTTGGTAATTCTCGTATTATTATCAAGTTACACAAAAATAGTTTAGGTAGGTGATGGACAAGAGAAAAATAAATTCACCGAGTTCGGTATGAGTTTGACTTTCAATAGAAACACAGTGATAACGATTAAAAATAATTACTATTTATAATGGAACTGTGCAGGACGCAGAATCACACTTTCTCGGTTGCAAAAACTCATTCGTTTCGGAGAAAGCTTTCAGAAGTATGGGACAAATTAATGTTTTATTAATGTGTATATGGCTGCGTACAGCCTATAGACACTGATGAGCGATGTTCAGTCGGTAATTGAAAATTTAATACTGCGGTCAGAGACCAGAGTTTCGTCGAAACCCGTCTCCTTTCCAACAATATTCATTTGCAGCTATCATGGTTCAGTGGAAAAATAATAGGTATACTTGCCAGCTGCCACACGGGTTCGTTTCTATGTGATATATGCTATAATATGCATCATGCAACATAATATTATATTATTTATATTTTTATTACACATAGAAATCTGAAATTCTGACAATTTTTTTCGCTTTTTTTTCGCGATCATTTTGATTTTGCGACGTTTTAACTTGTAAAAACTTTTTCGTGTACCAAATAGCACGGATTAATGAATTTTTGATAGGTATCTATACTTTAATCTTTTATGTGCCAAAAATATTACAATATAATTGAAAATGTTATCTATTTGAATAATTTTTTTTTTTTTAATTACGTACATAGGTACATACAATTCTAGAATCTAGATTATATAAAATATTTTTTTTCTAAAGTTAAATAAAATTGTTACGTTTGATATTAGGGTTAAGGAGTATAAAAATTTTGGTACTCAATATCAGCATCAGTGGTTCAGTGGTAGAATGCTCGCCTGCCACGCGGGCGGCCCGGGTTCGATTCCCGGCTGATGCAGTTACTTTTTACCTCCAGGGTATAATTTTAATATTTTAATGATTCCTTTTTTATCAGAAATTAAGTTAATATGATTCATAACTGTTATATATAACTTTATAAGTAATAATTGATAATGTTGTATTCAATTTTTTTTTTTAAATTAATTAGTAGGTAAACTGCAGATCACTAATAGTGATGATAATAATTACTAATTATTAGTGATGTCTTTTTGGCAATTCATATAATTGTTCTATTACCTAGTTATTACTATTAAAACCATATCATATCCATACTTATGTAAATGGCCTATTTTTAATACTAACAAAAAAATGTATAAAAATTGTATGTATGCACATTAATTTATCAATAAAAGAGCCAAGAGGTTATATGCATTCATAGCTATAATACAGTTCAAATTTTATTTTATGGATCTATTTATACGAATACCCCTTTGGAATATTTGTACTCTTCCACTCGTATTATAATGTAATAAATCAATAAATCGAAATAATATATTTGCTATTACTATTACGGCATTGTAAATTTAAAATAAATTCAATAGATTTTATGGGTAATGCTGATATTAGAATAATATTAACATATAAGAATATGGAGAGTCAAGATAAAATATACATATCATACTTATTTTTTACTTAAGATTATCATTACATATTTCCATTTTCCAAGGCCAAAACTTTAAATCTTAAAGATAATATATAACTTAGATAGCTTTCTGTCATCTATTTCTGTTAATTGGCTACCTAGTACCTATAGTTATATTATAAACTAAATACCTATTATAATGTAAACGTTACAAACGGTATTTACAGAAAGTTGTAATGAATATAATTTTAATGTAGATTTAGTTATTTAGTGAGTAATGATGACGTAATGTTGATGTTTTGACGAGTAAATCGGAAATGTGTTCTTAATGAAGAAATAATTTTATCTTCTTCAAAACCCTCTTATAATTTATCTTGCATTACGAATAGGTACTCCTCGAATGTGGTAAGCACAATATTATTATATCATTCGTTTACTCCAATTTTTTGGTTCGTGAAAAAACTGAGTAAGATATAAACTTATATTTATATGTATTATAATAGCTGAATTGAAACACTCAAAAAAAACGTTATTTTAGTCTTTATAAGCTCACCACACACTGTTATAATACGATTAGATTAAATAGATAGTACTAGTTTTGTAATCTCGTTGTCACGTCACTCGCGGAGTACAAATAAACAGCATAACATTATACATTATTATTGTAGAATTTATTATAATATATAAATTAGACGTTATAGAGATGACCCCGTGGGCGAGAACGCGACCGAGAGACGAAAGTGTATACATTGTATATTATATTATATTCAGCAGTGTGACGGATCTGCGACGATTCGACTAGAAACGCTATACCTACGGGCTACGATAGACATAATATACATTAAATTAAGCTACTTTTTGTATATTTGTGTGTAGGAGCGAAATAAACGATATCATGTGGATTGTAATGGACTCTTATTATATATATGCACAATAAATTAAGCATTATCATATATTGTGCACATGGGGTGTAACGGTTGGCGGCGTCTACCATAATATTATTGCACACATTATATACATATATATGTATGTAGGTATATAGGTTTATACGTACGCGAATAAAATATAAACGAAAAGAATAATTATATTTATTTATTTAAGGATACACAGCGGCGCACTGTGGTGTACGCATAATATATATATACATTATAATATAAAGCAATATTATATTGTTACACTGACCTATCTGTGTACGCACCGTATCCGGACACTTTAACACTTATCCTTGGACTGGAGTGTGTGCAGCAGTGCTGCAGTTACGGAGAAAATTCTAATATTGTAACGTAAATTGTAATAACTACGAGATAATGACAAATATAGTATTACACTACTACGCTATACGCGTAAAAATCATAATGGTTATATAGAGTACCTATATAATTATCTTCAATATATTATAGAAAACACATATATTCGTAATTCGTATATTAAACACGTAGTACTTTTAACTTTTTGAATTGCCTGCATAGAATATGTACAGACATCATACGGATATTATATGATAACGACGGGCGACCATGTCATATAGGTCTATTAAAACTGTTAAAGAATAAGTATAACATTTTAGTGGATGTCAGAATGATTACATTGGGCGAATGCCGACAATTAATTTTATATTCATCTATTTTTAGTATACATCGTATCACAATTTATCTATAATATTAATAAATGGCAATGTGTGTGTGTATGTGGTATAAAATGGTTTTGAAATTCGGTACATAGGTTATTCGAGGATGTGTATGTAAATTGTATATATGTGTGCGCACAAAGCATTTTTTGTTGGAATGTTATAATGTACAATTATTATTGATAATAAAATGAATTAAATAGTTATTAAATTGAAATTTAATTACGTAAAATTATCTGTGATTCTATGCAGAATGTAAAAACGTACACCCTGCACTTCTAACGAGCGCACATATGAGTAGATGTTAATTATTTAAAATATTTGTATTATACTTAAATGTTAAATGTATTATTGAAGTAAAACACTAACAGCTTTAGGCTGTAATTTTAAAAACAAAATTCTTGTTTGTGGTGAATGGTTTAAAATGTTTTTTTTTGTCAAATATTTGGTAATATTAGTAGTTTTATTGTTTTTTTTTTTTTTAAATCATATACCCAAATGGCCAAATGCATTCTTTGTGAAAGATTTCTACCTATAATATTAACTTAAACATCCGGTTGAAGATTAATAATGGTTATAAATTATATTATAAATTATAATATATTGAAATGATTCACATTTAATCAATTTACTCATATTTATTTCATCATGGTTACCGTTTTAGCTCTTTTATAATACAGTTATTGTTAAAATATTATTTTAACTTAAAAATGTGCAATTAAAAAAAAAAATAGCAGAATATTTTTTTTTTTTAAATAATTCGTTGGCGAATGAATCGAACAATTAAAAAAAATCTCTATATGTATACTTATATATAAATAATAAAATAATGATCGGTAGCAACTTTTATAAGCTATTAAAACCATTTTAGTTAATCTTAATTGTTTATATTTTGTATAGGTAATAGACTATTAAAATATAAATGAAAACAAGAATGCTGAATATAATAAAATAAATATGAAATACGGATAATTAGGAATTTAGTAAAAACAAATTTGAACAAAAATTGTTCTAATAATTTGTATATATTTAATAATAAACAATAGTAATATACCTACGATTACTTATTATCTACATATTATATTATATAAACACCGCAACCTAAACGAGTGTGTAGGAAAAAACCTTATGCCTACTATTATAAGCAATTTCCTCTTAAACCGTTATATATGGACCTACATACGCTTTATGTTAAATGTTGATATTTACATAATATATAGTTCATTAATTTAATTATTAAATACGACGCGTGCAGATGATGATCCAAGCCGCACGAGTTAATGCGCCAATTACACGCGATCTTCGCCAAGTAGACTGTGATACACGTGTAATCATTATAACTGCATTGGGTGTCTTATCGCTGCACTTCTGTACCATATGTACTGAGACGTTATTATTTTTGTGTTATTATAGCTACTGCACCATCATGTATATATTCAAAATAAATCAAATGTGTATATATAATAAACTGCAGTGTCATTGTATTTCGTATCATAATATGATATATTTCCATCTAGTGACATCGAATAGAAATGGGGTTTTTGTGAAAAACTATACAGGAAACACTGAAATGTACATTTGTTAGCGATTTTTAAGTATTTAGATAACCTTATTTTCATTGCGGACTATATAACATGCACTTTTTTAAATAGCAATACGATTTGTATAAACAAACTTTAAAGTTATTTTGATCTTTAACCATGGTTCTAAAACAAAAATTGACTCAAATACAAATAATTAAATTTAAGATAAAAATAAAAGGATACTTGGAAAATGATCGGTGAAAAATGCATTAATTTACTAACACGTTATTTTAGTCAGATTTAAATTTAAACTTTAATCCGTTGTAATTGTGTCAATTTTGATTTTAGAGCCATATTTAACAGATCAAAACGACTTTAATAATTCAGCCTATCAAAATAGGATATTTCTATTTAAAAAATGCAAAGCACCTACCTATTTTGCGTAAAATTAAATCATATAATAAAATTAAAAATCTAAGAATTTCGTAATCATCAAAAAAATGTTTATTTCATATTTTTTAGCCTATTAAATTATGTGGCTAGTACCATAATTTTCTGGATAAGAACAGAGTAGGAGCAATATTAAATTTAAAAATATGTATCAATCATATTATGGGAAAAGTATGAGTGGTTAAACAAAATTCAAATGTACCTATACAGTATTTTCCTGTATTATTCGATTAATTTTCTTTTTATAAAAAATTAACAAATTTTGAAAGAATACCAGCACTATATTATACCTATTATAATAGGTGTGCGTAATAATAATATAGCATATATTTTTTAATTGAAATATAACCAGAAACGTAGATCGAGGAGTCTATCACGAACTAAGCCCATCAACATTTTTCCAAAGTCTCCCGACCAATGCCAAAATTTCTCATCCAACGAACGCGACTAAATATCTCTACATCTATATGCACATGGCCGTCCTCGAATAGAATAAGTACCTTCTACTGCCTATAACACTATATGATGTTCGTCATTTTAGTTATTATGCGTAGATACTTATGCTGTGAATAGAAAAATACGCGTTTCACCGACCTCGCCGGGTCGGGTCCTGCGATATATACTTGTCGAATACACTCCAAAACGTAATTTACGATTGTAATGCGATTTTCTCTCTCAATTATATATTATATTATATATCATATATTATTGTTAGACGCCTGCAGGTGTACCATTGCCATCAAACGATTTTTGAACGAGGTCGAATTGCTGATATTTCCCGTGACACAAAACTTCAAATGCGACAATATATACTGCATGAAAATAACGTAATTTGCCTTACTTGACACCATGACGTTACTCCGTACATATACTGCATGTCTGTATATATTTACTAAGTATATATATTATATTATACGAAGTTGAAGCTATTATAGACAAGCGAAGGCTTTTACATTTATTACCAATAACTACAGTTGCCTGTTATTCGTCATTTTTCAAGATAAACTAATTTGAAATAATATGTTGATGTATTTTGATTTCTCTTAACCAACACATTTCCAATATTTTATTTTCATAATATAATATATAATATATATATAGTATATAGTACACTATTGTTTTATATACCTATACAACTTTTCTTATTTTCTACTGGCCAATTTCATATTTGCACATAATATGTTCAACATTAGAATAAATTGGTTGAAATTATTTTAGAAAACTGAAATTTGAAACTAAAAATGAATATCATATCAATTGTTAACTGTTCAAAATGAAAACTAAAAAGATAGCCAGCCCAATGGTGAGCCCTATGATGATAAAGACCCGTGTGCACTCTGCTGTCTATGATAATAATTAATAATATGCAAAAATAATTTATTAGGTAATAACTAATAATTGTCAATTGAGCAATATATAATATTAAGATTTTATAATCAGTGATTATTAATCACACTCATTAAAATATCCAAATAAATCAATATATTATTCATACATACGGTACGAATATCTTATTATCAAAAGTATATATCACAAATTTTTATCATTTATTTTAACAATAACATAAATATATTAGATTTTATCTAGATAGTATATTTTAATGGAAAGTAGATGACTCATATAATGTTTACATATTTATATACTAGTACACAAAGTAATATATATGACATACGTTATAAAAAAATATAATCAGATTAAACAAATGATTCATCTAGTTGAAAAGATTTATTTAAATATTCTTTTAATGCGTTAGAAATTAATAAAGTCGAGCAAATATACTATACTAATAATGATATTGTTGTGCTTGGGAGATTTAATATGTATAGGTTTAGGCAAGATAGTAAAATTATTATAGATATTTACGTTATTTTTTACGATTCCTATTAAAATTTAAAAATAGCGCATTCACACTTCGACAATTTACAATTTAGTACCTATTTACAATATATTATAATATAATAAATTATAAATATAATTATTTTATAAGAAAAAAAATTCTAAGCAACAAATTTTTCTATTATTTTTTAAATCTATGGGATTTACATAAGAAATGTGACTATACAATTAATAATTGATTAGTAACCGCATATAGTGCATATCACGGAAAAAAAAGTACTTGTTAAGTTAAAAGTTACCTAAAAAAAAGTGTAACTCATTTAGCTAACTATACTTAGTTAAAAGTAACTATACTTAAACTTTTTAAGTCGTTTATTCCCAGCCTTGAAAATGATGTCATGCTTAAGATTAAATAAACATCAAGCGCATAGTTTCATATAAAGAGTAATAAAATATACAATAATTTTAACTAGACACAATTGACGATAGTCGTCGAAAAAATAAACTAGCGAACGTTAAAAATTAAAATTAAAATGCTATAATATGATAAAGGTAATTACATTTCTAACTTCCTTAGGGCCGTCTCCATGAAATATGTGTATTGAATAATCTAAAAATAAATTATATTACTAAAAATGCGAATCATACAGTTCGTTTGAATTAATAGTAGGTATATGTAGATTATAATTTTATAACTATCCAAATTTATGTATAAACAATATTGTACCCTATGGTCACCCTCACTATATATCACTTGTTGATTTTGGATTAGCGATTACTTCTTATAACTTTATAAAGTAAAATTAGTTTAGCATTATAACAACTATTTACATTTTTATTTAAAAATCAAAAAATGTTTTCAGACTTAAAATAGATTAAAATTAAAACGAATAAAGTGGTTAATTGATTTTACTAAAGCGAAATAACAAATATGTTTAATGTTTATTTACATTTTTTATAAATATAAGCGTTATGTTTTAATTTAAAATAAATTTGATTTTTTTAACCATTCATAAGATATTCAAAAATATAAATATTAAAAATGTATCCGGCCAATGCTCATTGCTCAGTAAATATTCTTCTTTATAAAATATATATAGTAGGTGCTTTTGCCCTAAACTAAACCAGAGAGTCGTAATCGTGAAAATATAGAATATATCTTTGTTCCTATATTATGTCTATTATTATTAGACGGAGAAAACAAATCTTGGTGCTACGGTCACTTAAAGAACAAAATATTTCTAAGGTATAATATAGAGTAAAGAGTATAGACTGTAATTAATATTTACATTTTAAATTCTGAACAATACTACTATTCGATTTTATAATAAAGTGTGTTTTGTATGACTGTCATCAAATTGGAAAAGTAAACATACTGAGTAGTTTAGGTTATCAAAAATAAATATTTTCCAATATTTTTGGAAATAATAGGAAAAAACAATAATAATAAAAAAATAAAAATAAAATAAGAAAAACGGGAATTTTTAAATTGTTTATAATTGACATAACTTTCAAAATATTTTGAATGTTTTCTGTGCTTTAAATAAACAAAAAGTTATAAACAAGTTTAAGCTCATTAAAAATCTTTAAAATATAACATACGTTTTCATATACATTTTTTTTAAAGCTATTTAAAAATATTGAAAATACGTAAGTATGATTTTTATTTAAAAATATTATTAAGTCGGAACACAACGATCTTGGTTTATCTTTAAATTATGATTTATAGGGACTTGAAGCATTATTCCGTTACCTACTTCGTATTTATAATATTATTTACCAAATACAACGATATTTTCAAAATATTCAAATTTATTTAACTAACCCATTTACACAGACACCGTTAAATGATACATCGGAATTGACTTATGTACAAGTTATTAGTTGTTAAGAGCTTGCAATATTTTATGCAATAATATTATAAATATGAGGTTTTTTTTTTGACAAAAATTAGTTCAACCAATCTTATAACTCAAAAAAAAAATAAATAGATAGCAAAATATACAGTATGCACTATGCATATTATATACCTCATAAAAAATTCTTATAAAATATGTAGTAGGTACCTATATTATAATATGATAGACCGTTTCCGATCAAGGACCGTTTTTTTTATCAATGATTGGTCATTGAATTAAAATTTAACACATTCGTCATCCGTAAAAACTACCTACCTAATTATGGGGTGTAACTGGTGTCAGTGCACTCGATACCTATACAATTTATATTTTATACGTCAGACCTAGTTCGCTGATTTAAATATACATTTGTACATAACGTGGTTTTTACCTACATTTTTGTGGCACATAACTATGATTCTGGACAATTTTCATAGTACGCTAGTCATATAAGAATAACCGTTAGTTACTTGCGGCTAAAATATTTTAATACTATAATGAAATAATGAATAATAATTATTGTTAGCATTATATAATATGGCATTGTAATATTTACTATATATATATTTAATTCAAGTCATATTACGTTACTGCGATAATGTCACTCGACATTGACTTAAATTAAAATATAGTACGTTCAACGTATACAGTTAACTTATTTTTTCGTGCGTAACATTTCTGCTTACCACTACAACACGTTTACTCCATTTTGGTTAAATTTCATCAAAATTAATTTTGGTATTCATCAGCATCAGTGGTTCAGTGGTAGAATGCTCGCCTGCCACGCGGGCGGCCCGGGTTCGATTCCCGGCTGATGCATTGAATATTGTATTATTCTTACTTTACGATTATGAAATTTTTGTTTTATCCGTTTCCCTCATTAGTATTATAGTTTTTTTTATAACTAATATTATTTATATTAATAATTAGCTGTTTTTTATGCTAAATCCGCAACTGTAGATATCAGCCGGTTCCCGTGTCGCAGACTACCGGTGATGCGACTGTTGTGGTTTATACTTTTATAGACTAGTATTACTTAATTTTAGTTAGTGACCCACGTGGTTTTTTATGATTCAAAAAATAAATACCTATCAATTTTCGGAGCAATTCAAGATTTTCACACATTTTTTTTATGTTGAATTAATTTTTTTAACGAATACCAATATATTTTTTTAATTTTTTCTTTATAAGCTGTAACTAAATATTTCAAAATGTAAATAAACCTATAAGGTATAAATTATTTTTCAATATTAGCATAATCGTGAGTGGAAATAAGAATTACCTCGTGGGTTTGTCTTCTATGAGGGCTTTTATAATTTTGTATCCTTTGAATTTAAATTTAATATGTGACTATATTCCTGCGGTTAGAGAGTATCGAAATTCATAAATCTTAACATCAGCATCAGTGGTTCAGTGGTAGAATGCTCGCCTGCCACGCGGGCGGCCCGGGTTCGATTCCCGGCTGATGCAGTCATTATTATTGTTTTTACTTAATTTTATCCCATTTTTTAATTTTTTTATTTGTTAATTTTTCAGCTTATTATACAATTTCAGATTTCTATTACAGATTTTAATAATCAACTTTTTTTTAAGCTTGATTCCTCTGTAGTAGTCTGCTATTGATCTCAGCCGGTGATGACTGATGCAGTCGGCCAACTCACATAGTTTTTTTAAGACACATAAATATTTATACGAATTAAATATACATTTATGTTTATATTAAAGGGATTGGGTATATCGATGATTGTTGCACTCGAAGATGTTTACATTTTTTGTGTTTGTATACGACATAAGTAAGTAAGTAATAATTGAAAAAAATGCATTGATCTTCAACTTTGACTGTGTTTTTAATAGAAAATTGGATCTACAGGTATATTTTATACATTTTTAAAGTTAAAATGTATTAATATTTTTCTAAACAATCGATGTATACGAATAAACAATTAGGGAAAACAGGAATATTTACAATACACCAGTTTTTGACGAAATCGATTTTGTTTTTTTTGTGTAACTCATAATTATTCATAAACGAATAACTGTAGATATACCTATACTGTACTAAATTTTACATCAGATTTTTAAAACTGCATGTCTGCATTTTATAAATATAATATAATTTTCAAATTATTATATATTTTTTGAGCTATTTTTAGGCTAGAGAAATTTTTTATTTTTATATCATAACCAGTAACCTATTTATTTGTTATAAATTATAATTGTGAATTTTCCATATCTACAATTTCGGCGGTGGGTGGAAAGCTCTCGCGGGTCTTTTATATGATAATATGAAGCACCAATAATTTTTTACCCCCTGAATTTGAACTCGATGCGCATTTTTGTTCTTGAGGTTAGAGAGTATCGAAATTTAACGTATTTAGCATCAGCATCAGTGGTTCAGTGGTAGAATGCTCGCCTGCCACGCGGGCGGCCCGGGTTCGATTCCCGGCTGATGCAGTTACTTTTTCTTCCAACTTTTTTATACGCGATCCAATGTCTAATCTATATATGTTTTTTGTTTAATTAATATATTTTTAAATGTCTTAATATTATTTTGGTATACCTATTTCAAATAGTACTTGTATAAAAACAAACGACTTACTAAATCGTATATTACAAACTGTACATAAATGAGAATTAAATTTTTGTGATAAACAAATACAATTAGATAAATCTATACGACTGTAATACTGTAATTACTGCAGACAATATGTGAACCACAATTTTATTGAGTATTACAGAAATAAGCAATTCTGGAATTGTTAATCTTCCGTAATACTTAATGTATACCTAATGGCTATGACATATTTTAAAGTCTAGACTCTCAATGTATAATCTTTATTAAAAGAGACTGTTTCCGATGTTTCCATTTTTTCAATACAAATAATCGGTCACGGCTTATAGAATAATGTACATTAATAGTCAGCACTATCAGCTGCTGTAAGCAAACCACACTACATCACCAAATTAAACGAGTGCATACTCGCATAATATAATTTATAATAAATAATAATATAGCGTTGGCTGTTGAACAATAGCATAAATATGAAATCACGCACAGCGAAGAGGCTAGCGAAGTTGTATGTTTTACTAAGACGGCAATGTTATAATTTCGCTCTTCCAGGTTTTGTTAGGTGTATACAGTTAAATAACACAAAGCATTTTTATTTAGTGATATTACTTAACGAAGTATGTAATAATAGTTTTTAAGCTCTAAATTTCTGATAAACTATCTATAAATTATATAATACGCTATTATAATAATATATTGATTGTATTGACTGTATGTTCTTCACGATCTATAATGAATATTTCATATTATATAATTCAGTTCTCCATAACTTTTTCTTCGAATAACTGTGAAAAAAATTCAAGCGTCAAAATAGAAAAAAATTTATGAGCGTCTGAAATTTAATTTTTACGAAATCGCGTAAAATAACGATATATTACAATTTAAATATAGCTAATATTATAATATACCCTACTAATTATTATCCTAGACTGACAAATCATCTCCGTTCAGAATCTTTTTTGTATACAATGATACCTGTAGACTGTAATCATTGCATTCAAATTTAACACATCCATTATATATATAGTGACCAGTGACATACTCTACATCTCTACTATCAGCAGAGCGATACCCTTTTGCCCACCCTTTTTTCCTTGTATTTCGTATTAATTTTATGTACTCCCTTTGTCCGAATGGCCGATAATAAATTAACTAAATAAATAATTAAAAACATGTTGTTATTGTCATTACTATATAAAATATTCGTCGTTACCCAAAATCTGTCTAACTGCAGTTGATTTTCAGTATTGTTTCAAAGAGCACACACATCGACTAATTCTTTAGAGTGAATTCGCTTCTCTTGACGTTAATCATTTTTCGTTGATATTATACGCGTTGTTGGAAATAAATCATGCAAGATAATAATGATATTACGATCGATTGCAAAATCTAACCGGCTTCGATGGTTCCCATTGTGAATAAGTCGCTAAACTCTCAGACCATGAAGATTTCGGAAAGCTCGGAATTCTCGGGTTTAATCGCTAAACCGTTTTTTAGATCGATACCCAACATAAAAATAATGACGTCTGGTGGCGATGGCGATTCCGCTGAATCGCGACAGAATCCTGCAGACACTCGAATATTGTCCATCGCCAATTCGGCTGGCCAATTATGCAGGGCCACAGATGCGGCGAATGATCGCGATCGTAAACGCCGCTGTGATGGCGCCAGCCGTGGAAGCTAAATCACCGGCTCCCACGTTGTCGTTACTGCAGCATCCCGACGATGATCCGCATAACGAAGGTTCGTCGGATGTGGTGAGCTCTGTGACTGGACCGCTAGCGAGACGATCTGTTTTTTTGCCGATTATTTCGATAAGCGCAACGCCTATCGAAATAGAAATGCAAATTTTGGCTAACGATTCGTATGAAGCGGCACCAATAATCGTTAAAAATAAACGAGGATCTTTTAGGAAACAGACCAAAAGGTTTTTCCAACGTTTGGTTTGTTGTTGCGCTTAGTAAATATACGACGTAGCATAAAATTTTATGTATTTGTACCTATTTTAATATATAGCTTTTACAGCTATATTCGGTGTACTAACAATTAAAAAAATTATTTTTAACGTGAATAAACGTCCGTTCAGAATAAATGAACACATCTTTTTTAATATGTGTTAATTTTTCAAAAGTACTTGTACTTTTATTATCGTTGATTAAAAAAATTTAAAAGCGAGTTTAATGACAACCAGTACCGGATTTAGAATAGGTGCCGCCCTAGGCCCCTTTTAAACATGCCACCCCTACCTCAGCAAAAAAAAAATGTAATGTTTATTTCTAATAAATTTATTTCATTTTAAAGAAATTAGGTCAGTAGTCATAATAAACAAAAAAAGTAATTATAAATTCTAATAAGCAATAAATCAATGTGTCAAATTCATGGATTTACTTCTGTTTTTCAAATATATAATATATTAAATATTATATAATTTTAATTTACGCAGTTGCATAAATGCATAAAATATTTATATGATTTTTTTTTCAATTTCTTACAAAATTTGCCGCCTTAGGGCGTCTAAGCGTATATTCGGCCCTGATGACAACTGACAAGGTGGATAAAGTAATGACAGTAATGTCAATATTTTAATAAATAATAAACATAATAGGTTAATGTAAGTAACTACAATGTAAACATTTTTTCATATTTTATTAATTTATAGCCTTCAGTCTTGGAAGTAAATAATTAAATTTCAACAATAATATCAATTTATATTTTGATAGCTAATCATTTAACATTAATAAACGTTTGTATATTTATTTGAAATAAAGTAATTTTTCTTAGAATTCACACAAGCATCAGTGGTTCAGTGGTAGAATGCTCGCCTGCCACGCGGGCGGCCCGGGTTCGATTCCCGGCTGATGCAATAATTTTTTTTATCACATCTTTTTCTATATGTTGATATTTTTGCTATTTTTCCTTAATTTTATTTAACTAATTTTTTATTACAATATTGAATCATTTTAATCGAATTATTTTTATTTAATTATTATTAAAAAAAACTTTTTATCCATTCTTCAAATTTAAAAATAAACCAATTTTTTTATGTCTGTTCCTTATGGCCTGCACCTTCAATATTTCAGATATTTACAAAAAAAAGCTACATATTTTATTATACGACTGAAATATATAAGAAATTAATGCATAAACGAGTCAGTAGCCCATTGAAAAAGAATACATAATATAATGACTTAATGCTAAAATCTTTTAAGACATATATAAACGCGTTGCCGGCGTTGAACACGTGTCAAGCAAGATTCAGAAGTTTTATTATTCAGTATTTGTGGTGAATTAGAAAAAAAATAATTTAGTAAAAAACTAAATATTTTATATAAATTAAAAAAAAAATGTAGGAATTCATAAGCTGGAAAAATTAGCATATTTATTATTGAAAACATAATATAGGAATATATAAAGCATAAGATACTGTGGAAACAAACAAATTAAACTTAAATAGTTAAATAGTTAAATATATACGTATAAATGTATAGTTAAATAAATCTTACTTTGGATATATAGACATAAAAAAGTTTAAGATACTAAGATGAGGGGTCTTGAGAATTGGGCAGCTTAACCATTTAGTCAAAACGTTTGTCTCTCTATAGAGCTATAATAGCTATAGCTAGATGATTAACGAAAAAAAATAATGAAACCCTTCCCTCGCCGAAATTATTTATTAAAAATATATAGGTAATATAACCACTTTCCTAAAATATATTTGATCACTATACGTCTTCAGGACCCCTAGTTAGGTTATATTATATATTCGAAACATAAATTTTGATTTTTAAACACTCCCTGTGGCCTGTATGGCATACATGTAATACACAATTGTATAATTATATCACATGGAAAAATAATAATAATTAGATAGCGCTTTGACATTCGTGACGTTCTTAATCCTTGACACTTTGCACGGTCTGCAAACTTGATTTTAATAATTTCGAAGTCAAAATAATAGTTACAATGTTACATTGCAATTTATTTTCTGTGCCAACTTAAAAATATAGTTGGAAGTAGGAAGGTAGGTTTAAGTGATATAAATTTATACGTTCTACTCGTATGTCGTATGATCTGATATTTTAGTACGGCCTAGAAATATATGCTACTGCCCTATATAATATACAAATACACATTATAGACTATTATAGTTTGCTTATATCAGCAGCCTTTATATGCTGCAGGACATATAACAAATGTTTTTAATATTAAAGTGTAATTTCAGTTTAAAACTGTCCCTAGTTATGACAGGTACGTATCATATATTTATATTACTTATATTGATATTAATATATAGGTTATAGCCTTATAAAGGCATTAATAATAAAACTAACAAAATGCGGACTGTTGTAGTCTGAATAATAGGCTGTGTTGAGCGGATACACATTTTTCAATTTTTAATAGTACTATAAGTTATATTGTAAGATTAAATATTCAAATTATTGGCTCAACCAAAACATGCTCAAACGTTTTCATGTATACACTATAAATATAAGTCAACGGTGTAGCTAGAATTTTGTTTAGGGAAAAGGGCTGATCATTTGTTAAATGACGAAAGGAAAGAAATTTAACTACAGGTAATAGTTGCCTTATAAATTCGGTATACTGATGCTGTTGGTATATAATATTTTACTTTTAGATTTTTCCAGCTACTTGTTACATAAAAATACAAAATCTGGTTTGAACTTAGGTACATATGATTACGTCTTAGTGTTATTATGTAGTATGTTTATTGTTTACAGAACACTGAAATCATTTTCTATTTTATTTATAATTTACAATTTTCCTAAAGTTGGCGCTCTTTCAGTCAACTTATGCCACCGATAAAGATTTATTTATATCTACCTATAACTACCTACCTACCTATAGCTATAGTGCACATACTGTCATATTATGATAGTATATAGCTATCTGAATTATATTATTCTATTAAAACACGACGTATAGATAGATAATGTATGTTGGCATGTCACAAATACATTTTCAAAAAAATTGCTAGCTGTTATTCAAATGTATTTTTATTATATATAATACACAATTTCATGTGTAGCTGGTCAATAGACTTCAGTTTTATTAAAAAAAAAAAAAAAATTGAAATTTGTTCATAGTTTGGATGTTAAAAATAAAATATAACAATATATAAGTTTTAAAAAAAAAAATATTAGTACAAACACAATGTAAGTTATTTTAGAATTTTTATAGGTACGATAGGTACCTACATACGTATATTATTATTTATTGATGAATGTGAATTAAATTTACAGAATTGGGTTTTTATTTATTAAAATCATATTGTTTTCGTAATAATTTAATATTATTTAGTTGTAAAATACAGACATTTTATCATTAACTAATAAGAGCATCAGTGGTTCAGTGGTAGAATGCTCGCCTGCCACGCGGGCGGCCCGGGTTCGATTCCCGGCTGATGCAATAATTTTTTTTATCACATCTTTTTCTATATGTTGATATTTTTGCTATTTTTCCTTAATTTTATTTAACTAATTTTTTATTACAATATTGAATCATTTTAATCGAATTATTTTTATTTAATTATTATTAAAAAAAACTTTTTATCCATTCTTCAAATTTAAAAATAAACCAATTTTTTTTTTTACCTTTACTAACATTTAGACGATAATTTTTTATGATATATAATACCTACTTTTTTTTTGTACAATATTCTATGTTGCACGAATTAAAAGCTAATAAATCCCATTTTAATAAAAAAAAAAAACAATAATAGTTTTTATTGTGAAAAATAACATTGTCATTATGTATTGTATGCAGATAATTTATGCAAATTGCGAGCATCTTTAAATTATAATGCCTAGATAATAATCTGAGTTTCCTTTTCCAACTCTATAATTTCGATGACTTTTTGAAAGATGTCATCGGCCTTTCAACCCGAGTAACATAATATTATTCTTATGGGCCCAATTATGTAGGTATATTTATTTTTACAATTTTACTCGAAAACAAAGACACGTATGAATAAGTGTATAGTAACAGGTAATATAGTTATAAAATATTATTATGCGTGGGAAATAATACACGCGTTTATAGCCAAATATTATGATGTACTAATTATTTGCGCTGACAATTAAAAAAAAAAAAACCATTACGAATTTATATTTTTTACTCCATAAATGTGAATTAATAATACAATAAAAAATTTTTATGGTATCTTTACTTATTATTTTATTTATTGTACAATACACAGATTTAACTCATGTGTTTTATTTTTAATTTGTTTAATATAAACGTGCACGTGTTATAGATCATGCATTAATAATTGTATGATGTGAGCATTGCGATCATCAATACTTGTAAGTTGCAGGTAATACAAAGCATATATGAAATTTAGGAAATATAAATATCTTCCATCTGCAGGGCTGTGACATAATGCCAACTTCTATGTAGTATTATAATATTATACATAAAAAGTAAAATCTACAATAGAACTTGATATTGAAGGACAAGGTTAGTGACAGGTATATCATATTATGCGTACATAATATTATGTACAGAATTTGCTATTTTATACTTGCGTCTATATAGGTAGATACTAATATGCGTACACACTTCAACTCAAAGGACATGTCAAACAAACCAAGAGTAAACTCGAAGCGTATTTTACGTTTATTTTATATGAAATAATTAAGTTTAACAACAAAACAACAATTGAAATTACTTACAGCCATATAGGTACATCAAAATACAAATTAATAATAAATATGCATTTCAAATTTACCTGAACAGGCTGAACATATTATAAATACTTAAGTCTTAAATAATATAAGTAAAAAAATATTTAAACTAAGAATTTTGTTTGTTTTTTCGTCTAACTTTTTTTAGTTGTCAGTCACAATAATAAAAATATATTCGTTGTGGCCGCTTAAAATAACATGAATCTTTGTATCTATTTACTAATAAATCACCGAAATTTTACGATTTCATACTATATGTTGATACTTATTGGTACTTGATTTAATTATTTTAAATTGACGGGTATTGCCAAATACAGTTGAGGCAAATTAGTTTTTTTAAATCAAATAATTTCTATTGCACGTTACGTTGTCGTTTATTTCATATTCAGATTTGAATATACTTGATACTGTAATTAAAGTAATTGTACATTTATAACGGACTCAACTACTAAAATACATATTTCCCGTATAGCTATTTATTGTATTATGTATATGTGATGGTGATAAATCAATTACGCGAAATATATTCCTCCTTAGGTATGTTTACATAGATATAATGCTATTATACACTATATAGTAACTAGTAGCAAAAAAAAAGTTTTATTGATTGTACTCAAACATATTTGACTTACAACTTATAAGTTATAATATTTGTAATGCAGAATCTACATAATACCATATTAATTGTTTGCGTGTTATGTATATACTCTTTTGAAAAAATCAAAATTACCTAATAAATTATATTATATATTATTTAATTTTATACTTTTTTACAGTTTTGTTTTTTGTTCATAGTGCACCGCAATAAAGTTTTTACTATAATATAATTTAAATGTTCCATTTAATATAAATTAGTAAATTACCCCTTAAAAAGTTTAAATGTTTGAAAAAAGTTTAATTAAAATATCATTTTAACGAAAAAAAAGTTTATAAAAATTTAATTTATACCTAAAACAATAATAATAAAGTTTTGACTATTTAATCGGACTAACTATGTATAGTAAATTGGATATTGAAATTACATTATATTTCTTGAAAGATAAAAGTAGGTATTATTATACTATTTAATGCTATTTTTAAGCAGTAAAAATGCCTGTAAACGTTGACTTAATATAATATGCTGATCAAATTATACTCTTTAGCCGATTGTATCCCAAGTATACGATATTACAATTTTAACAATCTTAAATATATTGGATAATTTAAATGTTTAAAGTATTGTTCTAAAATCTTAAATTTCTATACACATAAACATAATACATAGGAACCTTACTGTAACTAATATTTATATGAAGTATAAACTATGTTTTTGTAAAAAAAAAAAATATATCTACGTAATATTATATGTTAGTATATAAGAATTTGCTGTTAATTGCTTTTATTTTTTAAATGTGCAAAGAAATGGAAATAAATAGGATCTCAAAACATTAAAAGTGTATTAACCTAACAACGTGTTTCGAATAGTGCCATTCCTTCTCATAATTTAAAAAGTGTTAATATTATATTATACGTATATTATTATATATTTTAAACATAATATTATACTTAGTTATATGCTCTAATTACCTACTGTAGGCCACTAATATGTAGTACTTTCAAAGTCTAGAATTATTTTTTCTAGAACAAATTGAATTTATTCTCTACAGTATTTATATTTCATAAAATGTAAACATAATGAAACTGCAGGAAATTCCATATTATCGAATAAATACATACTTTCTTTGCAGTTAAATTTCAATTTCAGTCATTTTTTATAATGTAAAAACAAAGCTGAAAATTAGTTATCTATTATATTATGAGGTTGACCGATTTGATTATGCATACAAAATACAAAAAAGTTATTTAAATTTAATTCAATACTAGTCAAACAATATTATTACAACCAATCATTTCTTTTTTAAAAATTCATTATTTTATCATGAAACTTTCTAACGCTGTAAGCACATATTCAAGAAATACGACGTAAAATTGAGTATATTATACCTATAATATTATGCAGTACATAAGGTATTGTGATGTAGTGATGTAAGACTATTATATCGCATAACCCGACCTAACAGTCCTAAATGATTTTTATTCTTTGGTCATTATATTTTAAACGTTCATATCAATATGTTATAATTCAATATTGATTAAAAAACTATTATAAAATAAGTTCTACTTTATTGTGTGCCACAATAATAAATATTAAATGGCGATCGATACTATATGGTTGTATAAAATATATATTTTATATTCGTAGATACCTGATATCAAAGGTCTCTGTTGCGCCCGTCCGTTGGTCCGAATGATACGTTTCATGCACGCCGATACGACCCTAGGCTTTTCGGTCATTATTGCGGAAGTCTCGGGAGCCGCGTATGATCAATAACAACGGTGCCTATATACTACAATAGTCTAACAGATTTAGTATATATTATTGTGTACACAGCGGTGATAATTTTGTCACGGTGTTTTGGTGGCACATCAGGAATAAGATTCAAAAACGTATCAAAATATAATATATATGGGTACCTACAACGAATTTAATATACGATTTAAAATATTTATCGCGACACGCCATAAACGGTATTATAAACGTGGTCGTAGGGAAACGGAACGCGAATGGTAAAATTAATAATAATAAAAATACGAAAAAACACGATTGTAAACCGGACGGCGCGCGCGTGATCGTGCTATTGCAGCGCCAACCCGACGTCCGACTGATGCCCGCGAAAACCGCGTGCCATGTGCCCGATGAAAAATAATTAAAAACACTTTAGGCATGTATTTATTATTATTTTTGCGTTGTTTTCTTCCACCGGCGTGGCGGTCGGTCGAACGTCCTTCTCGATGCCAAAGATCCCACTCTCCTGGCCGTAACCTACCACGCGTGTAGTGAATTGCAGCATGCAGTTGCTACAATATATTGTATGTGTACCTATAAACGTATTACTTAATATATTTTATAGTATTTATTGTAATATAATAACCACATAATGGGCAGAGTTGTTATTAGTTTTTCTTATCATCACAAAGTGTTATAATAGTAATTAGTATATATTATATATTATACAGAGGGGTCGTGTGAAAACTGCTTTAGATTCGTCAATATTTAATAAAAATAATTATTATTTGCGTATATATACTTATATATATTATGCGATCTGTGTTACTCGCGATACTAATTAGTTATCATTTCATTATTGATTTTTTTTTTTTGTAATTTTTAATTAATTTATACAATTTTATACTTCTTGAAATAATTATAATGAAATGTTTTCACAAAATAAATCTAATTTTTTAACTATATTTTATCAGTGATATTTTTTAAATTACTTATTTAAAAAAAAAATGTTTACTGAGATTTAAAGTATAAGATATAATTAGTGATACAACCTATCATTCCTACAGGGCATTCCGTAAAGCGACTTTGGTCTATTACATTTTCAAATTAAAATACCAAGAGAAAAATTTTTCCTTTTATTCTTGTCTAAGACTATTATACATAAATCATTCAAATCAATTTAAAGTTTAAATTTATAACAGTTTTTAGTTAATTGTTTTTATTCGACCATAGTGACTCCATAAAAGCAGTAGTTTGTCACGCCAAGTACGCTACAGTAGGTTTGACAGAAATACGAATACCAGTTCCTGTTGTTCGTATAATGATTGGTTTAGATCTATACCTAAAAGCTAAAACTATTCAAAGTACCCAAGACTTTAAATAATAATAATTTTTATTTTATTTATTACATTATTTGGCTTATTTTGTGTTAGAAAAAACATTTGATTATCCTGTGACAAATAAAAAAAAAATGTATGTAATAACAAATAGTTAAAATAGGTTATAGCTTATCAATTTTCATTATAAACAATTATTTATTGCAATATAAAAGTAGGAAAATTCTAATTTAATTTTATACATATGATTGAAGAGGTAGGTTTTAGGATTTCAAAACTTCACATCTACGATTATTTCATATAAAATTTGTGTCACCAAAACAATATACGCATATAAAAACGTAAAAAAGTCACAATTTTTTTTTCATATGGTCCACTGTCACCTGTTGCAATTTTTTTAAAAAAACTTATCTTACATCTTTTTATGAATGTATTTTGGTTGTAAAACTTCTACAAATACGCTAAAATATATTAAAGAACATCGCTCCATATTTTAAAACAATAAATCATATCACTATTATTACTGAGGTAAGGTGGTGGAAAATTTCTGAAATAGCGCTTATACATAATGCAAAACTTGTACAAATTGACTCATTTAATTAGTTAAGTTTCATGAAATTAATGTATTTTGCTAAAATCCAATTGAAAACCGTTCAATATTAAAAAACTATTTGTGCCAATTAACCAAATTTTAAAATGATCTCAAAATGTATATTGTATTGTACAATATTTATTGTACATAAATATTTTATTAGTAAAAAATATTTTTCTGTTTTGATAATTTAGACGGGGGTGGGGTATATAATAATGATATGTTATCACTTATAAATTATCTGAAAAATAATTCGGAGCATTACTAACTACATTTAACAAATTACTAATAATTCGAAAAATTACACATTTGAACTTTGAAAATGTATAACAACTAACGATTTCAAATCAATGAATTTTAAATAATAGATAAATATTTTAATTTTACAACTTTTTCAACTAAAATTAATTGTATGTGAAAACTTTTATTTTGCAACTGAATGATGCATATTTGCTTATTAATTTTAGATTTAATTTTGTTGATACTATTTTTGAGTATAATCTGTAATTTAGAACTTATAAATTTTGTTTATTTTTAAGGAGTTTTGTATAGGCAATATATTTGACTACGTGTAACTGTATTAGTAGTTACCAGTTATCTCCAGTTAATAAATTCTATCATAGTATAATAATATTATATTATAAACTATAGTATGAAATAATTGATTAAAATAAAGAAAAACAGATTCTAATTAGTTCGTTATTCATTTGTTATTTCGTTTATACAATTTAATAAATTGATGTTCATTCCAATGCAAAAGTATATAAAAATCATTTAGAAAATGTAAACAATTTACGGCTTATTGTATATAATAATGTGGCCTCAATTTTCAAATTTTGTTGATAAGGTTACTCATTCTTCTAACCTCCTTTCTATCAAAAAGAGCGATCACAGAAACATATTTTTTAAATTACATTAAATTAAGATCACTCAAAATTTATAAAAACACTTAAAAATTATTGTAGTATACCTTATACACTACAACACTGCAGTATCCCTACATGCTTACAATTAAATGTTTATAATACTAAATTTAATATTTATAGGTATAAAAATTGTTGTGATGGAACTGGAATCAATCAAACATTATTTATTTTGATAGAAAAGAGAAAGAAATACACATTTGGTGAAAACGATTGTCCGTAGATATGTATTATAAAACGTACATATAAATACATACATAAATCCCATAAACGAGTCGTAGCACTCATAAGTACATACTATTTTACCTATAAATAGATCATTGAGAAGACATCGTCAGAGGGCCTGTAAGTATAAGGTCATAAGGATTAAGGTGGATGGTAAAAGGAAAATCTGTGAGTTCGGATTACAGTTTAACTTTTTGGCCAAACCCCATCTCGCGTATATTATATAATATTAGTACCTATATATTATAAACTCAACGTATAATCACTCAAAAGCAAATAAAATTAAAAATTAAATTCCATTCTTGTGGAAATCTCATATCAAAAGAAAACTCCAAGCATTATTACCTACGTAGACACGAGCCGATTAAAACTTCGGACCGACGTGCGACTCTGACAATGGATGGTTTTAAGGGACGCCACAAAGGTTTAATCCTTTTCTCTTTTTTTTGACGACGAACGTCATCGTCGCGTGTCGTGTGTTCGTCATTATGCGCATTATATGGTGGCAATGCGGCATGCGCAGCGGATCGCATCGATTTTTTTCGAACTAAAATTCGGCAAAAGTTCTATAATAATTTATTTTTTTAAAAAAGAAAATAATTTGTTATAATAGTTCTTAGACAGTCATATACACTATTACTATTATTATACGTCGCAAAACTGATGTGTACATTTTATAATATAATAAAATATGCTATGAATCTCAGCGCACATAGTGGTATTCTCAGATTTTTTTAATTAGAGAGGAGGATACAAAAATTGGTTGCAAAGTGTACTTGTTCGTTCCCCCCTCCACCCTAAAAAAATGTTCATGCATGATTTTCGTCTCCTATGAAAATTAATTATTTATTAATCATTTTTATCAATTAGTCGCTTTTCCATTTCACTGTCGCTTTCTGTATTCCTGTGTTATAGCGACCTTATTGAACAGTTGAGTACTTACTCGTATACATATGTGAATATTAAATAACTATATTATAAGTAGTTTATGCAAGTGTGTATATAAAATATTATAAATTATATTAAACTATATACGACGTGTGTTATATGTATGCATTGAAGGTGTACTGCCGCTACCATCGTCCGATGAGGGTTGGGTCCTATAGTCATCACCGTATCAAATGACGTTTTTTTTCTATCAGATGGAAAACCGTTCACGAGGATAACGCGAACTGACAGTCTCGCCGGACGAGCACAGCCGCTCAGATATGATATCCCGTCGCTATCCTCCGTACTGCACTATTATATCCATACACGTATATATGCACATATAAGCATATCATGTATACTTACAGTGTATAGTATATATCATATTCATATATGTATCATATACATTTGATGACGACAATATAAATCATATTATATTTATATTGTTTACAGTAACGAAACCTGTGAATATAGATAAGCGAATAAACTAATGTACCCTGCCACTGTAGAAATAGGTTCTGTAAACGCGTGACGATATTTTGAATAGGATTTAGGAATGTGTACGAATTACAGACATGATGGCAACAATTACTACTACATATTATATTATATTACTTCGATAAAATCGATCGGCTACTTACGGATTGTTTTCAAAAATAGGACCCCTGGTCGACTAGATCACTTATTTTGTTTTCTTTTAAAAATACATTTTATATATTTTTCAGTTATATCATTTTAGATTTTCAAACTATTTTATACATATTTTTGATTATTTTCGCACATTTCAAACATTATAAACAATAATAATAATATTTTTTTTTTCATTCTTACTAGGGTTAAAAAGATTCTGTAACAACCTTATATTAAACTATTAAAGTAATAAATTGAGTATGTTTATTATATAGTTGGTGTTTACAACTAACCTGACCATTTTCATTGTATGGTTATGTCTGATAAACATCGTACTTAATTCATATGTCTTTAAATTAAAGGCATTTAATTTATTTGTTTTATAATGTTTGGTCATAAATGGTTTCTCCAAGATTAAGCCTAAAGTTTTATTAATTAATTATTTCCGTTGATAGTAGAATATATAATATATAAAATTACCTAAAAACTATATTAATTAAAAAATTCCCTTTAAAGGGAAAATTTTCAAAGCATGCAAAATGAAATTAGGTATATTTATTCAATAAGACAATATAAAACAAATTAATACCAAACCGAGTCCCGTATGTAATATCATTAGAAAAAATCTAAAATACAAAGCTCTGAAATCACAGCCTTACTAATTACATACATTTGAAAACTAACAATATTATAATAATCATCTGCATATAGAATACCTACCTTAGCATAGGTTTCAGTGTATAAGGTGAACCCTCTTAAAACAAGGCATGGCGGTATGGCCTTGTCCGTCAATTTATAAACCAGCTATTATTATAGTGCATCTCTACCTACTCGTGTTTTATCGACAATAAAACAGATTTTGATTTTACGCGGTCTTTGTGTCTGCACTCCGCGGCCAGTTTATATTGTATTATATGACAACTGCGCAGTTATACTTATACATACATATATAATATATCTGCCCTCTTTGGCATTTTTAACTGTTTTTTACGACTGTATATAGATAGTGTATTAACTTTACAAGTAATTTATTATGTACATCAATATATTCTAGACAGTCGACATTGCGTGTACGATTTTTAGGCGTATACATTACGTTATATTTATTATATATTATGTTGTCCAATTTTCAAAAAATCAAAATAATCGATTTTTGTTATAGTAATATTATTATTTGATCTGCCTGTAGACAACTTGTGAAATTATAGACTATTATAATTTATAATAAAAATAGTGCAGGATATAGTGCAACAGGTTTATCGTAACTATTGTGGGATCATGGAAACGAAAATAAATAATAATAAAATGAAAATTTTTTGAATTCGAAAAATGATTTATGAGTAGAAAACCTTGTTAAAATCACGTTAGGACAACAAATTTCAGATACTTATCTACGACTGTACATCGTGGATACTGGTTGAAGTAAAATTAGTTTAAGTAAATAAATACATATAATATATACATACTAAAAGTAAAATACAAATATTATAATTTAAATGATTAAAATTAAATTTTATGATTCATTAAGTCATGAGAAGTACAATTAAAGGATAAAAACACAAACGCAACACATACTGTAAAATCAATACATTCATCGCTCTACTTAGAATCTAAAATTTAAAATCTCAAGAATCTATATACATTATACAGCTATATTATACGTCGGATGATTGCTCGTGTGTACTCACCGTATTGTATTATAAATCAGTACATAAAGAGATGAAATGCACATACACCACAGGTATCTATAATATAATACACGTATTGCACTCCTCAAAGGGTGGCTTAATTATCGTGCATTTGGTGATGAAAGGAGTGGGACGACACGCTGAACGTCATATGGAAATTCACGAATACGCTGCGAGTTTCCTACCTGATATTAATCTAGTATGAAAACAATATGCGTTTTATTAAATAAAATTTACCTATATGGTTATATAAACACCCTCATCCCCTTCAACTAACACGCAGCAAATGGCGGATTGTTAATTCGTTTCTTCTCAACAACTTTATAATATTTTACAGCTTAAAAATGATGAAATCATTGAAATTATGATGATCTGCGTTCATCATAATTGATAATATTAAATTTATTGGATACGATACAATCAGGCCAACTCATTAGGTCAGAATATGAAGAGTTCACACTCACTTTGATCTCATGCTCTTATCATAGTAAACATTTTAAGAAAATATTAAACTAAATTTAAATTGTTATTTTAAAACTAGTCAATTTACGTAAATCTATGTCAATATAAAACAAAATCATCAATATTTTTTTATGAATCAAAAGAAATTCAATCATCCAGATGAGAATTTGATTGCAGATTAGCTGAATCTAGAAAACTAATGAATATAAAATATACTTAATAATAATAAATATAATTTAAATATTATCTTTTTATCTAGATAAAGTTATTGCAATTTGAAATCATTACTTCATAATATGAAAGGGAGATTTTAACGCTACTAAACGTCTTTTTAAATTTGTTCACAAATATCTTCATTGCTGGACAGCGTATTTGTTGATGTCACGAAGAAACTAAATAAACGTACT
Organism: Rhopalosiphum maidis; assembly: GCF_003676215.2. Classification (NCBI taxonomy): domain Eukaryota; kingdom Metazoa; phylum Arthropoda; class Insecta; order Hemiptera; family Aphididae; genus Rhopalosiphum; species Rhopalosiphum maidis. Next base: position 53,975,433 of record NC_040880.1, read on the forward strand.
AGGTAAGCATAAAACTGATAAAACACCTCAATTGTATGGAGCCGCAGCAGTTACTTAACATATTTTTAAAGTTTAAACATTCTTATTGAAACAGTATTCGATTTCACTGTCAAAATGGTCGTATTGTTATAAATTATAATAATATATGCAATGCATATTATATTATATATGCCGACATGCACTTACGCCGTATGGTTTAGTATTAACGACTTACTGTCGGTAAATAAAAGATTTACGATTTATGCGTTATTCTGTATGCGTATAGTACAATATGCATATAATAGAAAACGTATAAAATAAACGGATACCATAAATGTGAATGTCCTAAGAAGCGGCGTAAAAAAAAATTATTCCGCGAAACATCACGTATATATACTATATGGACATAAATGCATTTATATAGATCTTAATATTTTTAGGGTCATGGACCCCTTTTAAGATACTAATAGTGGTAATATACCTGTAAAAAATAGCCACAGACCTCGTTTAAAAGAATAATTGTGTTTATTTAAAAATGTACGTAAATCTTAATAATATAATATTATTATATTATTATACTATGTCCGTCAAGTTGATATTGACAAAATTTTAAACCTCTTTTGAAAGGCGCCAGAGATCCTAGCAAATTCCAAAAATTACTTAGCAAAATTAAACGTTCGAGTATGTACATTTTATTAAATTATTTTTGAATTTACTGCACAGTGTAAGGTAGAAGTGTAGTACCGGCCATACATATTCTCGACGTTTGTTCATTTGCAAAGCTCAAATCTCGGAGTAACTAGCGAGTAGCAAAACCTAAAAATCTAAAAATGGCCTAGCAACATTTTATATCAAATTTAGGTATAACTATTGTTGTTGTAATTTTTCAGTGCTAACAACTTAAGATCACAAAGTAATATGACGAGAAATTCCCTTCATTTAGATAGTAAACTTTGAACACGATAATATTAAAATATTTTGAATAACTGTCAGAATTTGACATCTTATTGTTTGTGTATACATAATAATTAATAAATATTTACAGTTTAAGACATTTTTAATTGGATTCATATTATGATAGGTGGAATAGAATTATAATACTGAATCATTTTTCATGTTTTGCTATTAGCTCATAATAATAAATTAAATACCTGAACACTCGAATACTAGATCATATATGCATACACAGATATACGTAAGCCGCATGCTGCAATTGTCAGCTCCTACAAAAGAATCGTGAGAACAATAAATGGTAATAATACAAATTACGCTTGGAGGCGATTTTTCGCATCCAAGCATCGTATACATTGACTCGATGTTCAGCGGGCAATCTTCATGAAACGGGCTGCACGTGTCGTCAGTCTGGGAACGATCAAGCCCCGTTTCACCACTGCACATCCAAACACGCGACCGTGAAAAACGAAAAATAAAACATGGAAACGAGATTCGGACGGCGGAGACAGACGGTCTCCGTGAAAACGGTCGCGGCGACTTACAGACTGACGGAAAATATTGCGGTTACCCGGTCGTCGCAAGTATACCGTAAATGATACGGTCGGCGGTCACTTCGGCAGTGATGCTTATATATACCACGGTCGAAACGCGTCGATTTAGAACCTCGCTGGATTTCGCCAATAAATATCTCAGTGCCAACTTTCCAAACATATCCATTCACAAATTCCACAATGAAATTCTATAAGCCTGCGTTTCGGTAACCGCTGTAAGCTCGGTCACCTAATGCCCTAAAGTCGTTCGCTAATCCTACCATAATTGTGTTGGTATACGGCGAGCAGGTTACCGCGATATTTCCCGTTGGTCATCTAACCTATCGATATCCATATGATCACATGTTCCTCGTACCTGCAGAATCTCAACCACTAACTGTTTCCAAAATGATATTGTATACCTCCATATAATCATTATAGTAAATATTATTGTATATTGTTTAATGCAATATAATATATGTAATAATTAATAATTAGTAATAATCATTAAATAATTGTGCTCCGACCTTCGTACTTATAGTTTGGAGATTTGTATAGAAACCAAATAAGCGAATACATGCAATAGTAACAATCATACATTTATATTATATTTCCTTGGCGGCTTTTGGACTGAGCGCGGTGCAAAATTATTTGAAATAAATACTAATAAAATACATATTATACAAATCAAATAATATATAGTTACTATAGTCGTGTCCACATTTTTTGTGTATTTGTCTTGACCGAGATAAGTGATATCGGACATTGGTAAGAAATGTGATTCTTCTGTTGACTATTGTCAATTTGTATACAATTGATTTTTCTCACACTATTACACTAGTGCAAAACGTATAGATGGTACTAACATGGGAACCCATAGATAACATTTTAAGGGAGGGGGGGAGATAAAATAAAAAAAAAATCTTAAATTTAAGCTAAATAAAGGTATTGTGTTATTTCCATACGTATATACAATTATAATATAATATATTATGTGCTATTATTTATGTAATTAAGTATTTGTATTAATATATTATAGTTAATTAAATAAATTTTAATAAGTAGAATAAAAAAATAAAAATAAAATATCAGTAAATAAGATATAACGGAAAAAATTCAATTTCTTATTTATTAACATATTATATGATGCGAAAGCGTTCTCCGTCCCGCGGACTCCACTGCCGCCGCCTGAAGATGACATCGATCTACTGTAAAGACGTGCACACACACTATCACCATTGCCCAGTACCTGTAGTTCGGAGTGACCGGCCGTCAATATATTAATTAGCCACCAATTAAAATATTCAATATAGCATATCCGGCCAAGTAATATTACATAACCATTAGGTAATGTTGTTGACGTACTTTGTCCGGGGCATGATATGCCTAACAGCCTTTTCTATTACACTTTTGTTTTTCCACTCCACCGGACAACATTTGGGGTAGTCAGAAAATCATACCGAGGGCGTCTCGGGGACGACGCTCAGGACACGAAATGAAACTTGGTGATATTTATATACATTATATACGTTATGAAACAAATACCTTGGGCCGGTATTAATTATTGAATTATATGGAATATATGTATATTTTTTTAACTTAATCTTTATTTAGCAATCTGTTACAAATTTGAACAATAAGCTTAATTTATATAATAATAGAATAACAGGAATAACAGAGTGAAGAGACCTCCCAATGAAGGTAAATATATATATATATTATTTATTATTGTTGCGCTCAATGGCATTTATGTATTGTGCACATTTTATTACTAATGTAAGTGTTGTGTTTAACCGCATTACGTTTATATAAAATATATTTATTATTATTGGTATACGTGCCGGTAACCTAACCGATCGGAGCCGTGTCATATTATTATGTCATATTAAACATTTATGATATTATTATTATTATTATTATTGGTGTAGACTTTACTTGGGGCGAAGTTGTTATGCCGTATGGCTTTTCTTGGCTATAACTTAAATATTATTCTTTTTTCACGTATTAATATATAAATATTATAAAATAATAATCCCCTAAACAATGCGTTAATTATTGTTTCCTGATTGTTTTATTTTTTTATCTATATATTATTATAAAATCC
>NC_040880.1:55582872-55613643 GCF_003676215.2 Rhopalosiphum maidis
CCAATGTGATTTTTTTACAATGGATCATTCAATTATGCACACCCAACATTGACTCTTTATGCAATATACTCTTTTATTTTATACATATAAATGTTAAAAAAACCGACCATTTGCATTATCTTTATAATTTTTAGGAAACACTTCTGTTGGCGCTGTTCAATCTAAAAAATCTAAAACACCTACAACAGCGCCCATCATTTGATTTTAAAAACAAAAAGTCTGCTAGTAAAACGAAAAAAATTCGAAAACTTCCTTAAGATCAAGATCCAAAAAAGGTAAATATATATATTTTATTATTTAGCTAATCATTTAAACTTCTTTAAATGTAAACTACCACAAACATTTAATACAGGTAATAATGTTGTTATGTTCTAATATAAAATAATAAAGACCTAACAATTTATATAATAATTTACCACTTAATTAATATTTTAGTTTTAATTTTACTCTCTAGTAGCATTGACAAGTAAATACTTATTTCCCATATCTTGCAATCATACGAGTATGCAACTAGTAAGTCTAAGGGCGTAGCTAAGGGGAGGGTTTCAGGGTTCAGACCTCCTCAGAAATTTTTTCTTGAGATAAGATTGAATAGCTTTAAATGCCTATTATATTTAAAACTTGTATAATATAACATATTTATACTCTAAACCTCCCACCATATTTTTTTCTGGCTACGGTCTTGAGTAAGTCAAATTCATATCAAAACAATGAGTTATAAAAATGTCATTAGTATTGTTTATCTATACCCATAATGTGATGCCCCCTAAATAAGGAATTGATTATAGTTTAGTATACCAATTATAATATTAAAATTTGTTTGTAAATTTAATTTATATTATTTTAAATAAATAACCTATTTTGAAAAATATATGTTAATACACAGAATTGTTGATAAATTAGAGTATGCACCTTTCTTAAATAATGCATCTCATTGTGAAATTCGAAATTGTGTACAGAATCTATGAAATATATATATTTAAATTAAATACTATTCCATATATTTAAAATTGCATTTAAATATGATAATTTTAAATTCAGTGTAACTCTGTATATATTTATTTGGTTAATAATCTGAAAAATTACAGTTATATATTTTATTGTACTATTTGAATACAGAATTAATGTTTTACATTATTACATAGGGAATTCAGAAAAAATTCTCCGAGATATTCAATCTATTGCGTTGAAAAAATGTATCCTAAACTTGAGATCGTTGATTTCATAAAAACGGGTAACATATTATTTTTTTTTGCTTAAACAGTTTTTGCTTATTAGTTTATTATTTGGCTTCATAATTATAATACAAAATTAATGGGTTGTAATCCTTATGCTTGCTTCTACATAATTCTTTTTCAATCAAAATATATTATACGTGAATGATAAAAATAGGTTGCCAACATCAGATTGGAAAATCATGATGCAGACTCGTTGTGGTAAGCGGTGCCCTTATATTGATGTGCCTTGCTCTTTAATTTGTACTCGTTGTCAAGTACATTATCATACAGACTGTGTCGAAGTAAATGTTCATTTAAAAACTGTTAGTTATATATGTTTAGTAAGTGATCATTTTAATTTCATTATTAATTTTTTTTAATCTATAAAACTGTTTATTCTATTTTTTTATTAATATTTGTTTACTTAGCACTGTGGAATTATATTGAAAGAAAGAGATACTGATGTACAATCATCTCATACTTGGTTGTTGGTGCTACTGAATCGGAAAAAACCACTCGTTGAACTGATTCGTACAAGACAAGTTCATCAAGCACCAAGCACGCCAATTTCTAAATTGAAGAACCACATTATAAATTGATGAATATAGAGATGGAAATGTATCCAAAACTAAAATGGTCGATGGTAGTTTTTATGAACAGTATGTTTATGAAATGAAACAAAAACGAGGATCTAGTTTATTGACTATTGTTATTCAAGAGCCCAAAAATTTAGAAGAGTAAGTTATATTTAATTTTCTCTATCCTTTGTGGGAATGTAATAAGGACAGGCATACAGTAACGTTGGAACATAATTACCATGCACTCTGGCTTAGAGTATAGGGCTGTAATCTGGTGTCCAACAACTATGAATGATAGCTATCAACTGAAAGAGTCCAACGCAAGTTTCTGAAGTGTATATCTTTCCGGTTATCAATTGATTGTACTTCTCATGACCTACAACCTAGTACTTTCCGCCTGGGCTTGACCACACTGGCTGCCAGAGAGTTGATATATCATTATTGGAAAAGCCCATTGGTGGTCGAATCGACTAGCCAGTTCTTTTAAAAAAGGATCAATTTTAGGATCCCAACTTTTAATTCTCACTGTATCTTTCCTTTTCATATTCCTTTTTGTTCTATAAACTATTTTCAAATAGTCCTATATCACGTAAGATTAGCGAACGAGAATCCATCGTTTCTATTTGGGGGGCTAAACCAGTTATTTATGTAATGTTCACAATGTTTTGTATTTTATACTATTACGTTTAATAAATAAATAATTAAATATTTAAGAATGCTTTTATAGAATTAGATGAATAAAATCATTATATAATGAATTTTTTTTTCAAATTTTACAGGAATTCTGAAATGAATGGTTCATTTAAAGAAATGTCAACTACTTTCGCATCTATGCAAACATTAAACTACATGGTTAAAGCATTGGGACACGTTTTTAAATATTTAAATACACGTGAGCTTGTATCCGCTTCTAGAGTATGTACCGCCTGGAATATAATTGCAATGAACAAGTTATTAGTAAGTATCTATAAACTTTAAATTTTTTACAATATATGTTTGCTAATTTATTCAATTATTTTTAGTGGCAAAATTGTCGTTTAAAAATGCTATGGTCTATGACTGGGAAAGGTTTGTAGACTCGATTGATCAACAAAGAACTGATACGTTAGATACTAGACGAATGTCAATACCTGTACAAAATGATGAATTCAAAAATTTTTGGTTGCATTTTTCCAAAGCAATTAAAAGAGCACAGAATTTAAATTCATTGAATTGTATAAATGTCCTACCCATGTAGTTGAAGATATTATTCACTCATTACCTCAACTTGAAGTACTTAATGCAACTTCAATAAAGTAATAAAAAAAAAAATATCCAGTTTTTTTTAAAAATTATTTTAATAATTGATTTTATTTTTAGAAATCCAAATGTAACAAAAGAGACAAAAAATCCCCATGATCTTATGGCCCTAAACTTAAATTATTTAGGCCAAATGACAAACCTCACTGAGTTAAGACTAAAAGGTTTAACTGGAATCAAATTAACGTCATTGCCATCATTTGAAAATTTAATAAATTTAAATAAATTTGTAAGTTTATTAAATAACTTAATATTTATGGAAAAACAGTTAAATATTTATTATGTTTTTACTATTTAGTCATTAACCTCTATAAATTCATTTCCAAAAGACATCTGTCAGAGTTTGGATACTATTACTGATAACATAGAGTTTTGGAAATTGGTGATTGCGATGTCTTATCAAAAGATTTTGCTGTGTCACTAAAAAGATTTGTCAATTTGAAATCGTTGAGACTGGAAAATTGTTACGGTAAATGGGAAAGTTATGTACAAGACGTTTTTACTGCTATAAGGGGTCTTGAAAAGCTTACTATTCTGGAATTGGTAAACATAGAATTCAGTAATTGTGTTGAAGATGAGTTGGAAAAATGTGTTGGCATTAAAGCTTTACTGATTATTCCTACTTATATGAGCAAAGTATGTATACTTAATATGCGTTAAATTATTTTATACAATCTATTTATTTATATTTAAAACTATGGTTGTCTTTATTTTTTAGTCTGCAATTACCAACTGCCACTTGATTGACTGCCTCGAGAAACTCTCCAAGACATTAACACACTTGGTTTGGGGATTGACTCGTGAATTGCTCTTTGCTACTGACTTATTCATAACTCAATATCAACAAAACCAGCATAGTATTGCTTGTAATTTAGTAATATCCCATACCAACGAAAAGACCAACCACATACCTATACTAAGGACAAGAAAACCCAGACAGCGACCAGAAGAAGAGTCTGCTCCCGAAAATGACAAGAATAAAGACAAATTAGATGAAATTAACTTACTTTCAGTTACTGATCTAGAGAAACTGTTAGATACAATGATGCCAGATGCTAAAACTAGGGTAATAAAGGTTCCCTTTTCAAGAACAGTTAGAGTTTATTTGAGTGAACAGTTTAATTATCTTTGAATTAAATGTTTAGTATTCATTTGTTTCTTTACATTAAAAACCTTTCATATTATTATTCTATTTTTGTGAACATGACAAATTTTTGTTCGTAATTTAAGGTTGAAGATATTAATAACAATTTAAACTATTAGTTATAACTTATAATGTACATGTATTATGTTTTTCTATATGTATAATAAAACTCATCATTAAGCATAAATGTTATTATACATTTAATAGATTTATAATTGTAATAATTTTTTTCATTTTGTAAATAATATAAAACTATAATTTGAATCTGTAAATTTTTTCATTCATTGTTTAGTAATAATAAAATTAATTTTAATTTAATTCTAAATAAATTAGATTTATAGAACATTTTAAGAAACTTAAGTATTCTATATACTTTTTATAAAAAAAAAAAAAATTCACACAGTATATCATTCTTAAAACTGAAATCAATTGTCTTTAATTTATATATGGTTTTATTATTAAATTTAATTAACTTTTTTTTATAAAATTTTTAATTCAATTTCAATAACCGACTATGTGCCTTGCTTAAATACAAAATAAAACTTTTCAAGCAATCTGAAAATAAATAACCTAACTCTTTTTTGGTAATAATACTTTAAATTGATACGTAAGTGAAATTGTATTTCAAGTTTTCACTTAGTATTTATTGTTTATTTTTCATATAAAATTCTATATTAACTAGCATGTTGAAGATAATAATTTACTAAAATATAATTTATATAGATTTACTATGTTTTAAAAATTCAAAATTATATGTAAAAATATTTTAAGTTTTCTACATTAGTATTTTCTGAACTTGTCTATAACATAAATAGTTTAGTTGTTAGATATAGTCATACATACAAAATTTATATAAAAGCTATTAATACTCATTTTGCATAAATTTCAAATTTAACTTTTATTGTATGTTTATAATATTATGATTGTATAAGGCAGTTAAATCCATTCTTAACAATCAGTGTCTTAGCACATTATTATATTTGCAACCATTCTGATGATAAAACTTTTGAGTAATTCATATAAACTAGAAAAATATAGTTATAGTCATATTACTCTAATATAAACATACAAATACATAATTATTTGTGTTTTGTAAATCTGTAAATATTATCAGTGGCGGCTCGTGGGTACTGGTGATGGGGGTACGACTTCAAATATAATACATTAATGCTCTTGGTCATAGATATAACAAATTGTCAAATTAAATATTATGAAAATAATAAAATTAAATACAATACACATATTACCATTATTATTATTTTATTCATTAAATCATTATAGTATATTAATATATAATTTAAAAACAACTAATTTATGGAGTTGTTTTATGAATAAAATTCATGTGCCTGTTTTTCGTAGATAAAAAATGTTCGACGACCTTTTTATTGAAGTCTATATCTTCTGCAATCATTTCATACTAAGAATAGACAAAGCATTTAGTCTGTTTTCGTCCATGATACTTCGCAAACAAGTCCTTAATCTTTATTATTTTTAACATTGAAAATCCACGTTCAGCTTTCAACGATATCATCGGAATGACGACTAATAATTTAAGTTATTTTAGTACTTCCTTAAATAAATCGTTCATATTATTGGATATGATATAGTTAATTGTAGGAATAATTCCTTTTAATAAATGAAAATCATCACGGCTATAAATAACTTCAAGCTTAGTTCTTAAACGTTATTTTGTAATGAAAGGATAGCAATTTATAGTTTTTTGGAAATAGTCAATTTGGAATTTGTTGTTAAATTTTGGATAATATTCATTTTGAAAAAGCAAAGCTATAGTTAGATGTTCATTAAAACTAAAACGATCTTTTGCTTGAGTTATCAATACATCACATACTTCTAAGCAATAATTCTTTTAGTAGTATTTGGGTATTTGCTAATTTTTCTTTTATTTGAATGTATTATATCTAATTGATTAAAAACTATCGAACAAATTGATGGCATATTATCACAAATTTTAATTATTTAATTTATAAATGATTTTACTCTGTTGTTTACTTAAACGGGGTCTGTTTTTCTAGCTTGGATACAACTATATAAGCAATCAACATTTGGCATAATTTTATGAAAAATAGTCGACCAATATATGAAATCACTATCTTCTAGAAGCCTTTTAATACCAAATTAATTACAACTATATGATACAATAAGTAAATTATTACATTAAGAATACATTAATAATAGCTGATACGTATACCAACTGAGCTAAATATACGGAGTTCTTATAAATTAAAATTCTGATAATAGTAACAAATGTTTAAAGAGGATACTTATACAATTAAAGATACGACTTAATTAATTAATATTATACAGTAGTCAAAAATTTAGTGGAACATATTTTAGTAACAAATTTAACATATACACATTCTGATAATTATATAATTATTATACATATTCACTTTTTAAAATTTCATTTATACACACATTCTCATCTAGTTCATTAACTATTTTATTTATAGACTTTTTTAATTGATTTTTATTAACTATATCATTAGTATTATTTGATTGGTTTTCACATAAACTCGTTATTAGACTCTTCGCATCGTTACTTAAATTTTTAAATATAGTTTTCCCCATGTGGTTAGGGGAGTTCCTTGAATTTGTTAAAAACGTACATGACGGTTTAATGTATTTACCTGTTCTTCTGTCCATTATTTCTATAGTAATTAGTCTGTTGTTTTGTATAGATTTATTAAAATTTGTCTAATATATAATTTATAGATACGTAATATATTTGTATGTTTGATGAATAATTCACCTGATGGGTATTTTAATAGCAAGGAGTACGCTACTTTTATTATAATTTTGTGTAATGTATTTATGTCTGTTCTATTAGAGTCTCCCCAACATGTTATACCGTATAGTAGTATTGAATTACATAATGCCATGTGTATTTGGAAATAAATTCTGGCTGTTGAATTTAATTTACTATTTTGTTTCGGCATTCTGATAGAATAGAATCCAACAAATCATTTTGTTTTATTTTGGAAGTTCCTCTAAAAACAGTAGATTTTTCAAAATGATCACTCAAACTAGAGTCTAAATTAGTACAAAGGTCGAGAATTCCACAAAAAAGACCCTGATTTTTTAAAGATGCTTTTTCATCATGACTCCGTAATGGTAATTCGTGTTTACTGCAACATTTAATACAATTTAGAATTTTATCTAGAACATAACGATTTTTATCTACTAGGTAACTCGTTATGGCGTTGGATACTTATTTTATAACCAATGTCAAATTGTTGTCTTATATCAACTTTTCCTAATAAATTCAAGTTTGTCTTATTTAATTATTTTCAAAAAAATTGAAGAGCAATTTTTAATTTTATTTATCTGAACATTTTGATGTTTAACATTTTATTTTCATTATTATCGTGATCTTAAATATTTTTTTAGTTTGATTAGGCCACATGTTTGATAATATAGCTCAATAGTATATGGTATTAAATAATTTAAAATTTTTCTCGACACTAAAAAATTATTAAAAATCACGGGATTAATGTAACTAAAATGTAGAAACATCAAAATTTTCAGAAAAATAAATTTCAAAAATCAAAATGGTGGATTGTTATACTTCTTGACGTCGGAAGTCCGACGCTGTTTTGTATAGGAGAAAAAATTTAAAGTTGAATTACATGTTAAAAGAATTAGTTGTCAGTTATCATTTAAACAAAACTGAAACTCCCAGGTAGGCAATCCGATTATGCAAGTGAAATTAAAATTTGTGTAAATTCGAACTTCCAATAGTATAAAGTTCCTGTACAAACGCCTGTTACAGTATATAACAAATCGTATAAATTATATGAATATAATATTTCAGCAATATAAAAAAAATAATTATTTAAATTTAAAACCTGTAGAATTATATTCAAATATTTAATATAATATATAAACAATCGAGGCCATAAATTAAAACTTATTGATAATTTATTAATTTAATTATTATTATTAATTATCAAATAACTTATTTACTCTTGAGCAAGATTTAACAAACATAATATGGTAGCTATTGTTTAATACATTAACAAAACCACATTATAAAGTTTATATATTGATTGGATAACTATTACACTCCAGAAACCTAATTAATTTACATAATATAAATCTTACCATAGAAAAATGTTACATATTATTTAATGTATTTGTCTGTTGTCTGTACTTATTGACTATTGTCTATACATTATAATACTATGAGTGAAATATACAATACTTGAAATTATCAAATGTATAATATCCTTCCATGATATTATTAATATTGTAAAAGAAAAATATCTCAACGTTGACAGCAGAATCAATGTTTTAATAACATTTGCTTTATTTTGTGTACAAAAAGCGTATAGTCATATAGTAGTGGGAGAACATTTTTTTAAATATTTATTTCATTTTTAGTTTAGTACAGGTCATTCCTTTATTTAATATAAATTATATATAAAATATACTGTGTACGTTTCTCAAATGTACATTTGAATGTCGGCAATAAATATAAAATGTTATTAACCCACCAATTCACCTACAAAAAACCTATCATGTATTATTAAATATACATCCAAGTACACGAATACAGTACTTTGCGACACAAACGTCGCCGTCGTCGAGAAATACTATAATGATATACAGCACAACCCGTTAAAGTTACCGCGGAGAACAACAAAACTATATAAATACGATAAAATGCAATTTATTAAATCAAAAAAACATTATTCTAAATCGATAAATGGGCTTCGAATCAAACAACAGTGCTCTAAGTCTCTCTTATGTGAGAAAATAAAAATAACGAAGAAAAACATCCGGAGGACCCGAGGACCGTCGCCGTTGGTTGTACTCGTTACCGCGATCGCGACCAATACAAACGCAAACGGCGAAAAAACTGTACACGGACGGCATTCAAAAGACGCACATAACGCGAATATGGAAAGAACGGATTGGAAAAACTCTGTAAAAGTCCTAAAATCCTGTGAAAAGTGGAAAATATTCGAAAGATCACGAAAGTAAAAGTAATAACATTTTAATAATAATAATAATAATCAATATAATCGACCGCACATAGATCTTATGATCTATAAAAATGACCTAAAAAGGAAAAAAATTACCTAAAAAATTATAAACGTTAAAAAATGAAAAAAAAATGCTCTTTTCTACAAATTCACAGCCCTATCACAAAAAATAAATACATAATCATTAATCTATGTACAATGTACTTTTACTCTTATAATGAAATTTACATCACGTTTAATTCTAAATATTATAGACAAATTTAAAGACACGAAACAAAATTTATTTAACAATTTTTAGTTATTACTTATTTTGACAGTATAAAAAAGATAGCATTAAATATTTTCAAAACCATGTTAATTTATTTAACTTTAGTTCTAGTATCCATTTTGATTTCTCTTTCGTCAAATGGATGGCCTCTTATACAATGTAAATTCATTTTACCATTGATTGTATAATATATTTTCAGTAATATGTAACTTAATACATCAATCCAGGTATTTCAAAGATTAGATTCCTGTAGAAATTTTAAGTAATATGCTTGTTAATTATTATTGAACTATTATTAATTTTGAAAATAGTTTATTAAGTACAGTAGATTAGTAAAATTGTAGTATGTAACTATGTAAGCATATTTTTAAATTCGATGAGCGATGACACAATAATATTTTACTAAGCTATTATATTTCATAAAAAATATGAAATATATTTATCTTATATGCAATATTATAATTATAAATATAAATACTGGAAATAAAACACTATATTTAAATTAAATAATTGTTTATTAATGCACGCGGGTCATTAAAAATAATCTCTGTATCTATAAATCACTGAAGCACAATATTGTTATAACTAGGCAACGTATTTAAATGCAAATTGCATTTTTTTCTGAATATCCGAAAACATTGCTTTCCAAACACACAGTACATTTCATACATCAAGAAATTAAAAATGTAAATTTTGTTTTGCATTCTTTGACATTTTTAGTGCATTTTTTTTTAAGTTTTAAGTTATTTTTATAAAGGAATTGATAAAATTCGATAAAAATTAAGCAGCACTTGATTATACAGTACTATTGTGAAACACAAGGTAAAAGTATAAGATGCTCGGAATATTGGTACGGTCCATACATTTATATCAAAAGTAATAAAAAACGCGGAAAGCTGGTACTATTCAAAATTTAATTTGCAGGGGTCTTAAAATATTTATAATGTTTATAATATAATTTCGATAAATCATCATCGTCAACAAGTTAAATTTAAATAATACTTAAAACAAAAAAATAATGGTTAGGTTAACAAAAACACAAATAAGTACATACAAAGTGGCAGGCAAGTAAAATAAATATAAAATATAGGTACAATAAATATAATATAATATAATTTATGATTAATAATATTTATTTCGTATACTTTGCTATATTATTTAAAAATTATTCTATTTGAATTTCTTTATTTAAGAAGCTCTCACATTCGTTGTGTAGTTTGTCTTGCTAAGTATTTTTTTTTTTTTGAACTTTTAAGGAGTAAGGTATTGTATATATTTGATTCAAAACGGGTTCTTTCAATCCGCGTTGTCGCTTCATCTTGTTGGATACACTTTATTACTAACCAAAATGATGGATTACTTATTCCTACAAGCTTATTGAAATAACTATTCCACCCTTCACATAAATTGTTTGTTCTGTTGCCATTTTTTTTTTTTTTAGGAGCTACTCCAGATGGTTTTCTGGATAACGACGGACTGATTGAAATAAAATGTCCATACTCTGCTGCTAATATGACTCCTGATAAAGGAATAATAAATAAAAAAATTGATTTTTGGTCTATAAATAAAGATGGTAGCATCGGAAGCTTAAAAAAAAACACAAGTACTATTATCAAGTACAAGGACAAATGAGAATTGCACAAAAAATTGTTGTTTATTTGCTGTGTGGACCCAAGGTATCCAGGAAGATCGATAAGAAATCTACAATATATTATTGATGCTCAACGGCAAAAAAAAAACTAAGATCGTCGTATGTAAATCACAAAAACTATAATTAATGTATAATAATATAATTAAAATATAATGAAAATTTTATTCTTGTGTAATTTTAAAGTTGTAAGTGTTGTAGTACTTACTTATATATTTATATGTTATATTATATATATATATTATTTTATATTTTATTATTTTATTTAGCAATACAATTCACATTTTACACATTAATTAACAGATACCTATAGCCTGTATGTTAGTTAGTAATATAACAGAGACACTAACATCATAATACAGGAGACATTCCTGTATAAGGAGTGCATCTTTTTTTATGCAAAAAGGTGTGTTAATGATTGCATACTGTTATTATTATTATTTTTATTACAATCAAACGTAAACAATAAACTGGACTTATTCTAAGAAGACACGGCGCAACCGACGACCAATTACTGGTCGGTTGGGTGGGGAGTGGTGAGTGAAATATTGTACTATGCAGATTACTACTACTAATAATAATTTACGACTAATAAACGACAAGACTGATTACCGCATGGATAAGAAATTGTCTATAAAATGTTCCTTAGAATCTAGTAGTATGGAAATCCTCTAAAAGTGATTTCGTGTACATTCCATAAGGTGTGGAGAAAATATTGGGCTCCCAGACTTCCCACTAACATAATCACTCATAGCAGCGATTTCGAAATCCATAATTACATATTTTGGTTTTGGATGTCGAGAAAATTGAATGCATTTAATGATAACTTGTTTTAATATAGTTGTATACGATTTTTTTTTACTTATTTGATAAAAACGCGTACACACAAGTAGATACTTTACTTTTATAATCTCCTCGTATCACGTAAAGTTGTTGAAACATATTAGATGAACATGTATCTATCTTAATTGTATATTATTTTTTTGGAAATACATATTAAAATACAAAGAATATATGAAAACTAGAAGATGACGAAAATTATACGAATAATTAATACCTAAGAATAAAAATGTATATAATTAAACAATTTTTTCAATGTTAAAAATAATTTTAAGAGAATTTTTTTTAGTGCGTTTTTTAAAAAAAATTTCTGTTATGAATGCATTAAATTGTATATTTTTAAGGAATTTTTCTTGGTTTTTTTAGAGAATTTAAATCCGTTCTCTAGTTACAACTTATAATAATTATGATTATTATATATATTATATATTGTAAAGTGTTAATAATTAAGGTTTAATCTTTCCATCTGATCAAAAAAATTTTATCCAATGACCAATTATTTTTTAGTTTTTATTGTTTAGAGAATATAAATATAATTTCAGAAACTGAAAATTATGTATAGCAATTAAATATTTAATTATTATGTACCGTTTTTTATAAACTATCAGTCGTAAAGTAATTTTTTATTAGGCAAAAAGTCCCCGAAAAAAGTCGTCCGTTGTATATATATATAAATATATAAAATATAAAATTAAAATAATTCATTAAAAATTAAAAAAAAATATCTTTTAATAATATAATTTAAAAATATAAAAATATATTTATTTAGTTATAAAAGATCTGTTTATTATATTTTGATCTATTTGTTTTAAAAAAATAGGAATATCTGGAGATTTATCTTCTTCAAAACGTTCACATAAAATTTTCAATCGAAATTCATTATAAATTTAATAAAAATAAAAAAAAATATATGTATCTTATATAGTTATATAATAATATTATTTAAAAAATATAAAAATGTATTTATTTAGTTATGAAAGATCTCTTAATTTTATATTTTAATCTATTTGTTTTAAAAAATTAGGAATAACTACAGATTTGTCTTTATTTCGATTTATTTATACTGCAACTGGAGATTTTTTTCCGTTTACCTTAGTGACTATTCAGCTTACTATCTATGTAAACCCGAAACTATATTTTCATTTTTTTAAATAATAGCTTATAGCTTATTAGTTTCTTAGCTTGCCAATGCACTTTGTCTAATAGCCTAATATCTAAGCTTTTTTTAAAGGTTATTGATCCTCGAAATAATGTTTTTGGTTTGTTTATTAATTCTATTGGCGGTAGTTTGACTAATGAGCAAAAGCACTAAGTTTTAAAATTCCTATCTATGGAACTGGACCCCCATGGAAAATTCCTAGTTACGGCCCTGATATGATCACATCGTAGATATCTCAAAAGTCGATTAAAACCTATAATATGTAATGATATGCTCACACATCATAATTTATTGTATATTTTATTATTTCATTAAATAAATAACGATAAAGTTGTCGCGCGCAGATAACCGTCAATAAAAAACCAATAGTCGCCCTTAATCGCTGATGAGGAGAACGATTTACATTGTTTGGTCACGTAGGAACTCACACGTGATTGTGACAATATGGCACAAAACGTGTGATCTATTTTGTGTGCCGCCAGAGACAAGGGATGGCCCAATGAGCATCTCCGTCGTCGGGGAAAAAGTCGATTTCTCTAAAGACGCGGAGGTCTTTGATGAAGCAGTCTGCGACATTGGCAGGTTTGACCACGTCGTCTTCTCTCATCAGTGCAGGCGCACCACCCTTTTGGGTAACATCTCTTTTAAGAGTGCAGGCGCACCGCTAGAATTAGTAACATCTCTTAAGAGTCCAAGACACCAAACAATTTAATAATATACCCTTCAAGAGTGCACGAGCACCAGATACATCCACCACACCGGAGACTGACTGCGAGCGATAACTGGACCATTTTCACTCCAACGAAATACTTCAGTGTTGTTTTTTTATTTGGATCCGTGTGATTAACCCATTCTAGTTTTGTTGTGATAACTACAGGTTAACGAGTTTAACAGCGAATAAGGTAAGGTACAAAAGCATCATTTTATTTGCGTTAATTTGTGTAAATCTGCTTTTTTACATTTAATTACTACAGTGTATTTGATCATATTCTCGAATCACGATCTCGAGAGCCCTCCGACCGTCAGGAGGAAGGTAATAGCGTAATATTAAATAATTTTAATATTTACATCTGATAGGTGACTTTATTCTCCAGCACTTATAAGTGTAGGGAAGAAGGTTCCACAGATCCGACATTTGTTCAAGGCTTGTGTCCCTTGTATCTGTCTCTTTAGAATTAACATTAACTCATACTATAGCTATTTTACTTTATTTTTAATTTATTTTATTTTTGCGTTATTACAAATAGGATAAAAATATAAAATCAAATTTGTATAGGTACAATAATTTAAAAAAATTTGACAATATATAACTTAAAAAAAGTATAAAATGTGAATGGGCCCCTCCCCTAAATACGCCCCTGAAAACAACAAACAATTATTGTTACTAAACAACTTTAAATTTAAATTTAAATAAACAATAGACGCTGTTTAAAAGACACACTTTGGGATCTGCACAAAGTGGTGAGTCTTAAAACCGAATGAATCTTATATAGGCGAAGTTGGAAAAAAATGCATTATATTTTTATGAATTTTATTTCACTATATATTTTGCTTTAATTTTAATTTACTTTAATAAATTTTACTTATCTATTATAGAATAAATTTAAAAATTCTGATAAAAAAATTAAAGACATGCATATACATATTATAAAAATTATTACATATTAATTAAAAATTATAAAAGATGTATGATGTATTTATTATTTATGAAAAAAATTTGTAATTTTAGTTTGTTTTGAGTATTATCTAATATTTTGAAAATATATTTCTCGTACTCATATTACAATACCTAACGATATTTGTGAAAAATGTGATTTGCGATAAAATTGTATGTACATACACACATTAAAAAGCATGAATTGAAACCAGAAATAACCCCAAAAAAATATGTAATTTTCGAACACTAATTTATTCCTAAATTTTAACCAAAAATGTATATTTTTTAAGAAATTTGAGTCTTATAATCAAATTTTTTTTATTATGTATTTGGGTACGTCCGGACCGGCCGTTCCAGACGATTTTGAGTCTAATAAGCGACTGAACCTTATATCCGTGAGTCTTATAAGTTGCGTCCACTGTTTATAATTCCAAATTAAGCGGTTATTCGATATGGATTTGCTCTAAGAAAACATGCTGAGCCAAATTGTTCTTAAACAACGAAAATATTACTCTACAATAATAATAATTTTTGGTACACAATCTATAGTTATTTTGTATATTTGTATATTTGTTTATTAATTTACGGAATAAAAATTCCTTATTTAATACAGCACACAACAATAATACAGTAACATAACATAATTAATATATAAAAGGGGCGAAGGCCCAAAAATACAACAAAATTACAGGTACATTAAATATAAATTGTAATAATTAAGACACAAATAGAATTACATACTGATATAATAAAATAATAAAAAAGATACTACAAGATAAATAACACAATATTAAGGTTAACTAAGAAAGGGGGGGGGGTCTTCGTTAGCCAAACGCATCATGCGGTCAATTGGTTTGTTTCTACCGTAATTGGTGCAATGGAAAGGTACAGTAAAAGGAACTCGAAAACTTGTAGCACGATGTGGAGCTTTAAAATTTACTTGCAGTGAAGGGGCATTTATAGAATCATCGGTTAACTTTCCCAAAAAGCCTAGGTTAGCTTTAACGCGTCTGTCAGCTAAGGATGTAAGGTTAAGTGCGTGTAATACTGGAATATAGTTGTGAGGAGGGTGGAAATTTTTAGCATGTATGTTGTGGACGACAAAAAGCACCTTTTAACTCGCTCTAAGTGACAAGAATCAATTACCACAAATGGGTCCCAAAGCACAGACGCATACTATAGTAAACTCCGGACTAAAGAGCAATATACAATCTTGAGAGATCTAAACAGTTTGAACTCTTTCATGGTGCGCATTATGAAGTCAAGTGACTTGAGAGCTTGGTAGCAGATGAAATCAATGTGAGGGTGAAAGTTAAGATCAGCAGTGAAAAGAACGCCCAAGTCGTTATAGCTTGTAACTCTATCAAACACTGAACCATTGATAGTGTATAAATAATCGACTGCCACCCGGTACCTGGTGAAGAACATAGATTTGCATTTATTAATATTAAATTGAAGGCCAAGGGTGCTAACTTGTTTGACGGTTTGGGAATCGGATACCGATATACCTATTCTATACGTTAAATCATCGCGTGACGTATACGACAACACGATTGGAAAGGTATGATTTAAACCAGGATAAAATAGGTTTTCCAAAACCGGACTTATAGAGAATGTCAATCAAGATGGCGTGGTCGACACGGTCAAATGCTTTCGCAAAATCAGTGAAAACCACGTCTACCTGAGAGCGATTTTCAAATGCTTCAAGGACAAAATTGTTAAAAACAATTAGATTCGAAACGGCGGAACGTTCAGGTTAGAAGCCATATCGTTCATCAACTAGAATAGAGTTAACCGAATGCTGAATAGATTTCAGTAATAAGTGTTCAAAGAGCTTGGCAATATGACTAAGAATCGAGACGGGCCGATAATTCATGACGTCAGATTTGTCACCAGATTTGAACACAGGGGTGATTGAACTAATATTTAGAATAGATGGGAAACTCCATCGTCCATCGAGAGCCTAAAGAGTAACCACGGAGGAAAGCAGAAGACAGATCTAATGTTATACAAAAAACTCCCAGGTAAACCATCAGGGCCAACGGAGTCTACATTTTTTAGTGCAGCTAACCCATTCTCGACATCATCGACACTAAAGCTGCAGTCAGAAGGCAAAATATGCTGCGCGAATGAAATTACAGGCAGGCTACTTATTGAGGAAGGCACATAGACTGAGTTATGGTAAGATGAGAAAAGACTGGAGATGGATTCAGGATCTTTGACACTTTGATCATTGAGATGGATAGCGTTCGGAATACCATTGGTTGATCTTTGCTTATGCACAACGTCCCAAAACAAACGAGGATTAAGTTTAAGCATGTTTTCTGTGTTATACAGAAACATTTTATAGCATTTTTTTATAATACTACTTATACTGAGCACGCAGGTTAGAGAACTTGTTATAGTCAACAGGGTTGCGTGATGCTTTGTAATTAGCATGCATTTTCTTCTTGGCAAAAACAATATTCTTAAGATCTTTAGAAAACCAGGATGAAAATTTAGAAGGTTTGAAAACAACTAAGAATACAAAACTTGTAACACAGAAATGCAATGCATCGTACAATGCACTTGTAGCAGAATCAATGTCAGTTGTTGTAAAGGTTTCTAACCAGTTAAACGATGATAAGAAAGCACTAATACGAGGATAACAGGCTTTACAAAAATTATAATATTTATGACAACTATCAATGGGAGGTAAATCATCCACAAAAGTAAGCATAACATCTAAGTATGGGTGATAAGGATTGCAAGGAACAACCACAGTAACGGATTTCTCTATATTGATCCTAGAATCATTGGAAAACACTAGATCAAGGAAATTACCATTAGAGTTAGGTATAAGATTTAATTGGAAAAAATTATTAAATGCGAAAACGTCAGGAACACAGTGGACTCCAGGGCCAGAGGAAGAATAAATTAAGCCAAAATCATCATTAGACCAGGATAAATCTGGAAGGTTAAAATCACCAGAGAGTATAAATACGAAACCAGGATTAGCGTTGGTAATATATTGAGTAGCAGACACAACGGACTCGTATACCGGGATAGGGCTATCAGGAGGAATATAAACGGAACAAACAATATAAGCAGTATTATTTACATAAAAATTAACGAATAAATATTCAACATTGTTAACGAGAGCTGGTTATAAGTTATAGAACACATCGTTACGTATGGAAACGAGAACTCCACCTCCTCTACTGAAACTACTGGTTTGACTACTTCTATCACATCTAAATACAACATAGTTATTTAAACCTAATTCAGTGTCATGGAAGCTATTAGTTAGCCACGTTTCAGTTAAGCAAATGAAAATATAATTAAACACAGCAACATTACATTTAAAAAAACCAAGTTTGGTTCTTAGACCTCTACAGTTTTGATAGTAGCTTATGGGTAACTTCATTCCCAGGCTGATAAGTTTTTGTGGTTTTTTCAACACCATATCTGGAAGTGGATGGAACGTGTACACCAATAAGAGGAGGACTGGTAGATGAACATGAAGATATCAGTTTTTTGGAGTAGTGTTTTGAATCATATCGGGAACAAGACGACCCCAAAAACGTTTGACCATTACTCCATCGGGCCAGAATACAGAATCGAGGATAATATCAAGCTTCTCCGCAGACAAGCGCACATGGAATCAAGAGTATGATGGGTGCCTTGTAGAAATTTTGCTGATGGTCACATCAACAACTGGTGTACAACAACTGGCAAATTAATGGACTGAGCATTTGATTTGGGAATTGAGGCTCTAGTTTTCACATTGAGACGGTTGAGCTTATCATGTAACTAAGAGTTACTAAATGCCACGAATTTAAGCTCTTAGACCACGGATTGGAGAATATTGGCAACATTTATTGAGTTTCCAGGCTAAAGCGTTACAGGGTTAGAAGTAGAAACTTTTAACAACGTTGACATGTCTTCACTCAATTTCACACCAGCAGGCGGAGATTGCGTCACAATGAAGTCGACGAGCATGCTTTTAGTCCACTTATTTAACTCGGCAGAAGGAAGATCATTGTTTTGAGTCATAACACGTTTTCGACTAATTGATGAGAAAATATGCGAATAAACAAAAGGACAAGTAAGGCGCCTTAACAAAAGTAGATAGGCCAAATAATTTGCACCCGTTGAGAATATTACGATAGGCGGTGGCCTTGATACGTGCCGAATTCTAATTGAGAAATAGCAGCCATAGGTCGCCGCTGCTTATCAAAAGTCCATAAGATTCTGCCATAAATTAGCTGATAGTATAAACTTATATTAAATTTTATCTTTCAACGATGTATACAAATTATTTAACAATTGACTGAAAGTGAAAAATAAAGAAAAATTATTGAGCAGACTGACTCAACAATGACACCAGTCTACGCACGCACTTTTTATGGATTTAGTAATCTAAAAAACGCAAAAAACGGGTAATTATTTTCGAAGAAAACATAAAAACGAGCACAGAGCTTATATTAGCGCCGTGAACTAATTATTATTATACACCTATACCAATACCACAGCACAAATGTTTAATTAAACGCTTAACGTTATGTGTTATCTTATCGGTTATGTACATTGTACATATAGTATCTATATATATATATAAAATAAATTGTCGCAGTTTGTATAATTTTAATTTTATTTATTGACATAGTTTACATATCGACTTTTAGAAAAGGTGTAGTTTTGTCGCAGTTTACCATCTCCCATTGTCAGACGCAGAAATTGGAAACCCCTAATAAAAAATCTTCATAACTGTTGAAAAGGACGAGCCGTATTGTAAAAACACGTATTATTAACTCGAAACGTATTTGTAACGCGCAGCAATACGTTAGAAATGCGTAACATTGTTATATGCCTAAAGAGAAAAAAGATAGCCGAAGGTAGTCTCCGCATGTCGCAGTGTCGCCTGAACGGTATTTTGAAATCGGTCGTATAGAGTGAAGGGCTGACGAAAACATTTAAAAAAATCGATGTATTCTTGGATCACTGGCACAACCACATAATATTTAAACGCAAATGTATGAATTATTCAATTTACGAAATGAGTACTTATAATAGTCGTTGTTCTGTGGTTATTAATTAATATTTCGTGTGCATATAGTTCAGTCAGTGTAGACATAGTTGCGTACAATAAAAACGGCATATCGTACAGTTACTACAGGTATAACGGGTATAATAAAACTCCCGGCCTATAAGCTATAATATACGTGTATAGATTTTATACTCGCTGAATGATAATTAATAATTTTTATAACAAAATATGAATGCGTGAATTAATAGTATGGTAGGTATAGGTAGTATGGTATAGTAATAACACCGACACGTGCGGATCCAGCCGAACGGATAGAAAATGAATTTATACCATATAAATGACGTCTGGGTGACCTTCATGCCGAATTTTGAAGTGCTGACTGACCACGATTGTACATAATAAAAAGCCCATTTTGAGAAGCACTGTACCGAACAAAACGCAGTTAACCACCCCAATCGACCACGTATTGTTGTGGAGGAGATCGTCCCGTGATTTCTATAGCTGATATATATAATAGATCTTTTATTATATATATATTATATTGAACACGGCGAATAGTGCCGAGTATATCACCACCACTACCTACTACATTGTGAACTGCCAGAAACCTTACCGACTCCCACCCCAATACACACGACCGCGCACACTTACTGCAAGGAATTTTGTTTTTTTTTGTCCTCGCTCACAGTATTACAGTACACAGTATTCGGAGTACAGGGAGGAAGCCAACTCGGTAAGTTAATATTATTGTACTATACTTTATTGATATATAATATTATTAAATAATAACAGTAATAATAATAATAATAATATGTAATCAAACATTTATGCCTCAACACCTGTATAGAATTAATGTCTTCTGTAACAGTTTAATACTTCATAACGTTATGACGACGTTAAGGTTAATATCTATAAGAAGTATATTAATATTATTCTTACAGTCAAACCTGTATATAACAGATAGTCGCGGGACCAAAATCTGTTATAAACTACAGGTGTGCGTTGTAACAGGTTTCAGTGTTTTAAGAGAACGCCATATTCGCATGTGTTGTCACTGTCTTACTAACGTACATCATAACAAATTTTCGTTCAGTAGAATACATTTTGTGACGTTAGCTTTAATATTAGAGTACATTTACCTATTATTAAATTTAAAGGCAAGAATACAAATGACAAATGACAATGACATATGATTTTATTGATATTATAATTTTAAAGTGAGTTAAAGCGTTGTAAAATATAACAACTTTATAATGTTCATAACTCACTTTAAAATGATAATATCATTAAAAGCGTATGTCATTGTCTAAATAATATTCTTACCTTTAAATTTTATAGGTTATAGGTAAATTTACTCTAATATTAAAGCTAACGTCACAAAATGTATTCTACTAAACGAAAATTTGTTATGATGTACGTTAGTAATAAAGAGACACATGCGGGTATGGCGTCCTCTTAAAGGTAAAATTGATTTACAAACATATCTGTTTAATGAAAAACGAAAATTTTTTCGCATATTATATTAATATTGTACATATTTGTATAATCTTTGTTATTATTATTCTATTATTAATTTAATTTTAATATTTAAAAAAAATGTATTTTATGTATTTATTTTTATGTAATAGATTCATTTCTATTAAATTGTATTTCAACTTCATAAATTCAATAGGAATTCGCAATTAATATTAGAATAATCGGTGTCTCACGTGTACTTACCTAATTGCGCTCCATTATTGACGCTGTTTCGTTGTTTATTTATGATATGATATTACATTTGGATTTGAACTAGGATTTTTGTCCGTTATGAAATCGTGGGTGGGTACTTATTTAAGATAGTTGCTTTAAAGGAAAAAAAGTGCACGCCACAATTAGCTCTTATTAAGAGGATACCATACCGGCATGTGTTGTACTGTTGTCTCTGTTTTACTAACGTACACATCATAACAAATTTTCGTTCAACAGAATACATTTTGTAATGTTAGCTTTAATATTAGAGTAAATTTACCTATTATCAAAGTTAAAGGTAAGAATATTATCTAAACAATGGCATAGGATTTTATTGATATTATCATTTTAAAGTCAGTTATGAAGTGGTAATATTTTACATAGCTGTCTTCTAATAACAATAAATAAATGAAAAATTCAACATAGGAGAATTTTACATTTTATATAATTATAATATTTTAGAAAAAATGAATGAATGTTTTAAAATGATTGAGGTATTATCATTATTATTAAAATTATAAATACTCTGACAAAGAAATATAGAAAAAGTAATTTATAATATTGTATTATGTAAAGTACCTTAGTCGTAATTATATAATATTTATATAATAATAATAATAAAAGTATGCTTTATACAATTTGATGAAAATAGTGAATACATAATAATATGTTGATACTAGTTATAGCAGTTAATGACTTTTAGCATTTGGGACATTCCTCTTAACATTTTCAGCTAAATTTCTTTTTCTTTTATTGCATTTCTTTTGTTATTATCTATTTTTGCTGGTCGTCCTACTAATAAACGTTTATTACCTCTGGTGATGCCTGGCTTTCTTCTACTTACCATAGTAGGCTCTACTTGAATAGTTGCACGAGATCGATGCCTTAGTAATATACTACTACCAGCAGTACTCAATAATGATTCCTAAGTAGCAACTGATCTAACTTTCTTCAAACGATGTAAACATTTAGTGAGAAACTGAAGTATTTCTTTTAAATTTTTCAAAATTTGTTTTAATTAATTCTTGAATCTAATTAACATATTCATCAGACTATTGATCAATATTATAATTATCCAGATAATCAGTTGTAACTATTGTATTATTTGTATTTGTTATGAGAGATGATACATTATATTCAACAATTTCTGCTGCTTTTTCACTAAAATGACAATTATATTTTTCAAAATGAGGAGGCTTATAAAATGATCTTTCGGGTACATTTTCTCCAAATGCTAATTTAGCTAGCATATAGAGAGTAATAGCTGGTAAATTAGGCATGGATTCATTATGATGATGGTATACTGCTGCCTGATGCTTGCAAAAAGCTCGCAAGTTTTCTTTGGAACAAATACAAAAACCATGAGTGACATCTACTTCATAATAACCACAATCGGACCCTGATGGTACATTAAATATATTGTTAGGTAATTTTTCTATCAAATCTTTATTAATATAAACACTTCTTTTTAATTGATCCTCAAAAAGCAATTGAGCTGTGTCATTTCAACCATTAAAAAAAGTTCTTAAACGTCTTAAGTAGTAATCCTCAATACCTGTAAAAATAAAATCAACCAGTGCAATGGCATTATATGCCTTATTTCGGGAGAGTACTATGTCTTTAAAAAGCCGTACACTAACTTCACTAAAATTATTGGTCTGATTTCCATGGACAGTAGTATCTCTAAAAGCTAGATACCATAATTCTTTCCTCGACCAATAATTATTTATATATATCACCCATTTTTCATACTTAATTGGTAAAATTTCATCACTTATGCAATATTAATTTTAATATAATGTTTAATAATATATAGAGGATGATTTCTATGTTAGTATTACTGATTACCTATCTCATTTATTGACTACAAACAAATATACGTTGAAGGATTTTTACTGTTAATTTTAGTTATTAAACATTTTAAGTTATTATATTGGCGTTTTTTAATTATTTTAATAGGTATAATTAATTATAGTTTAAAAAATGAGTAACTTAATGGTAAGTTAATAAATACATATTTTATTTTATGTAAAACACATTCTGTTAAATTAAAAATTATGAATTGAACTACAAAAATGTAATATAACAAATTTAGTATGTATTGTTTTAGTGCAGATAATTTTTTTTTAAATAACATTCAATTTAAAATTCACTAATCCTATTAAATAATGTTAATATAATAAAACAAATATATAATAGAATTACAATGAACATTCCTTACTATTAAAATTAGTATAATTTGCTTAATTTTTGTAAAAACACAATTTTATTTAATTAATACAATTTAGTCTAGATTAGGTTAAATAATAAATGAAAAAATAATTTCTTGTTGTGTTAATTGTATATTTTATGATTGGTTAAAAAAATTTTTAATTTGTTTATTCTTAGGAAAACCAATAATTTTTTAAACCTAGAAGAACATTTTATTGGATTTGATATTGATGATAAAGTATTGATAATATTTAAAAATAAGAAAAATGTAAGTTTTTTAATCATGATATGTTCATACAGCTTTTATATTTAACTGAAAATTCAATGTTATATTATATGGTTGTATTTAGTATTAAAAATGGAACTTAGTAAAGAAACAGGTGAGCCTATGGAGGTAGAAGAGCCAACTGTCAGTCCATCCAATGTTCATAATAATCATATTAATAAAAAGAAACAATCTAAATCAAGTAGTAAGTTAGAAAAATTATATTTGTAAACCTGTTTATTTTCTTTTGTTTTATAACATGAATAAAATATGTATATGTATAATTTTTTAAATAATTTATAGTATCAACACCAGAACCTAATGATATAAAGGATAATTGGAGTAATAAGAGGCATAAGAAAGACAACACACGCAGTGATACCTTAGAACCTTTGAAATTACATGTTCCGCCTTCTTTAGGTGAGTGGCAAAAATTTATAATATATGTATCTGAAAATATAAAATCTCCCAATTCATTTTCACTTGGTACACACAATTTTCCAATTCATTCACATTAAATATATATACATGTTAAATGTTAATTTTTATAGGTGTTATTAACTTAATTTTTAATGTATTTATTGCTATTCTTTATTGACATATTGATATTCTTTGTTTTACGTATATCCATCATATATCCTACAAACAATCTTAGGAATACCAACATAATATAATATATTATTTATAGTTAATAAATAAGTAGTAAAATAAGATAGACAAATGGGTATTAATCTGTTGTACACACTAGGTGTACTGTAAAATAGTGTGAATAGGTTTAAAATATAAGTAGATTATATCTTTAAAAAAATTCGTAATCTTTTATAATTTCATTGGCAAAATAAAATCTATGATATACATTACAATTTAAGTCACCACGATTAAAGATTATGAAAGATAATAAAATAATTAACATAGTTAAAATATATAATTTTGTCCAAATTTAATTTACAAATATATTTATAAAAAATAATTGTACTTAAATATTGTTAAGAATTTTTTAATTCAAGTTCAAACTAACTATAATGAACATTGTATTTAATTTTCATACTTCAGCTATACAAATTGAAGATTTCAAAAATTTTTTTTATAAAATAGTTACAGTTGGTAAATTTTTATAATGTTGACAAATTTTGTAATTATTTGAGCTTTAAATGCATATAAGAAAAATTGTGCATAATAATTGTATAATGTTATAAGAATAATTTATCTTAGGCCCTGTATTACTTTCTAAGAATTTAGACCCAGTGAATAATCAACATTTATAGAAAAATAATTTAAATATTTTAATACTTATAAATAGCTCAATAAGTGTCTAAATATTTTTAAAATTATATCATGTAAGTCCAAACTAAATCAACTTTCTATCCAAAACCACCATTTTATCTTCTACTTATTGTTAAAAAAAAAAAACCATAAATTAAAATCAATACATAAATTGCTCAGCCTATAATCTAAAATAAGTACAGGAAAAAATATTATCTTATGTGTATACCTAATAATTTATTTATTTAAGTTATAGAAAATAAGACTACATTTTTCCCAAAGAGAGACAGTATCCACATTTGCTAATGAAAAACTAAGTAAAATTAGGTTATGCATGTATCATAAACAAAAACTAAATAGATACTGATATTTTTTTATTAGATGAATGAAATTCTAATAAATATTTACATGCATTTGACTAATTATAGAATTTATGTAATTTTATGTTCAAATTCTTTGAATTTTTTACATTTTGATGACTATTGTATTTTGCAATTAGGTATGTTGAATTTAAAATAATGAAAAAGGCTAATTTAATTAGAGATATTATCACATTTAAGTTACTTTTACAGAATATAATTTTAAATTTCTATGTTTTAAAAAAGTATTTATCAGAATTATTTATATTTTATTTTATATCCAAATGTCAAATAATAAATTATTTTTTCTTAATATCACATTCTATAGAAGTAATTGTTTTGAAATTTTTACACAAATTTTTATTAATTACCATTATTACTTACTAATAAAGAGTACCTATTATATTTCATGTTTGGTGTATGTTTTATGCTGTGTTAAAGGTTTTCTAAATATGAATAAACATAGAATTTAATTATAAATATTATAACTAAACATTTTTGATATTATATTATATTTTATTAGTTTTGTATCATGTTAATTGATTTTTAATATTTCAGAACTTACCACTCCTACATTCAACTTAACTTCTTCTTACACTAGAACGCGTCGTAGTACAGCCAGTATAAAAAAGTCGGATGTTAGTAATGCTATTTTCAAAATCCCATTTGAGCATGGTAAGTAAATTAATTATTAATGATTTATTTTGGTGGATTATCTGTGATAAATATTTTTCAGGATGGAAACGAGAATTAGTTTACAGAACACCAAGTGAATCTGCTGTTCTCAATCGGGCACATACTAGAGCTGATGTATACTATCATTCTCCAAATAACCAAAAACTACGATCATTACGAGAAATTCAGGAACTATTGAATATTTCATCTGATAAAAGTTTTCTAACTACAGATTATTTTACTTTTGTTAGAAAACCAATTGGTGTCAATGATAGATCAAAAGAACTGATCAGAAATGCACATTTCAAATCATTTAAGGTAATAAAAACAAAGCTGCAAATGAACCTAGTCCCAGTATAACCTTTTATGACAAATTAAATCTCAGATTTTTTTAGGGTAATATACCAATAAGTTCAGTGAAATTTTAGGTATAATACTAATTGAATCCATGTTTTAATATTAATTGAGTACTGTCAAATTAAAAAAAAAAAAAAAAACATTTTCCTTCCTATTTTTACAGAATTAGGACTGTCTGTAACAAAAAATCTACAGATATGGTTAAAAATGATTTTTTTTAAAATTGTAATTATTATAGGAACATTTCTAATTTTTATATATATATTTCGCATTGTATAGGTATTCAACAAAATGTTTATAATTGGTAAATGTTTGAATGGGCTGAATAAAACTACTTATATAAAATTATATTTTTCTCAAAATAATCCTAGGACTCAATTCGTATAAGTAATTTTAGTTTTCTAACCCTGGACTCAATTAGTATATCCCGTTGTACCCAGAAGTCAATTAGTATATTATTTTTTTCCCGTTCAGGTATAGGGACTCAATTATAGTATACAACGTGTTAGTATTATTACTATGAATAACAACATAACGTGTTTTATAGACCTTTATTATTAACAGCATAAACCGTAATGATTAACATTGCAATTTTACTCGATAATAATCGATGGAAAGTCCCCACCGATCGTAATATGATACTGTTGATTATATATCAATACTATACGTGTAATATAAAATGCTGAATATTGCCACACACGAAAAAACAATTTTGTATATAATTTTGTTCTTTGTACCAATTTATCTTAACACAGTACGCTTTCAATTTGTATACAACTTTTTAATTCTTATTCCTTGCTTTTTTATTGAATCCTAAACATTTCAAACTGAGAATTTCAAACAGTTTGGTGAAAATTGATAATTGATCATTAAAATAGTTCAAATTTCATTAAGTTTGGAATGTTCGAGTATGGAAACTAATGTGATTTTTTTACAATGGATCATTCAATAATGCACACAAACACATGACTCTTTATGCATATACTTTTCATATTTTATATATATAACTGTTAAAAAAACCGACCATTTGCAATTATCTTTATAATTTTTAGGAAAACACTTCTGTTGGCGCTGCTGTTCAATCTAAAAAATCTAAAACACCTACACAGCGCCCATCATTTGATTTTAAAAACAAAAAGTCTGCTAGTAAAACTAAAAAAAATTCGAAGACTTCCTCAAGATCAAGATCCAAAAGAGGTAAATATAAATATATTTTATTATTTAGTTAAACATTTGCAGTGCTGCCCATACTATTAATAGATTTACGCCTTAAACTTCCTTAAATGTAGACTACGACAAACATTTAATACAGTTAATTAAGTTGTTATGTTCTAATAAAAAATAATAAAGGCCTAATAATTTATACGGGTGTCTTACGAAGATCTGACAAATCAAATAACTCTTGTTCTAATCAATATTTTTAAAACATTTTTTTTAATATAATTCATAGACACTTGCGCTACATTTGTAGTATACATTTTTTATTTTTTAACACTGAAATAAAAAACTAAAAAATTGATAAAAAGATTTCCAAAAATATTCGAAAATAACCAATTTGTGAATCTAATTAAAAAAAAAAATTAGATAGTAAAAACATTTATTTAAGTCCAGTGACTGATATTTTACAATTTATTTAAATATTAATATTCTCGTTAAGTAAATTACGACCTAGTTTATGTAAAACAATAAAAAAATAGTTAGATTTCAAACATTTAAAATGTTTATATAAAATATTAAAAAAATATATATATTTTTTGAAATTATAAAATTTCTAACATAAACTAGATCATAATTTACCTTACGAGAATATTGATATTTAAAAATATAAAGGAATCAGCCACTGGACTTAAAAAAATGTTTTTAACATCTAAATTTTTTTTAAATCAAATTTACAATTTTCTGTATTAAAAAATAAAAATGTATACTAAAAATGAAGCACAAATGCCTATGATTTATATTTATAAGAAATAGTATAAAAATATTGATTATAACAAAAGTTATTTCATTATTTAATTTAAGAGACCTCCATTGGACACTCTGTATAAAAATTTACAACCTAATTAATATTTGAATTTGAATTTGACTCTCTAGTAGCACTAACAAGTAGATACTTATTTCCTATCTCTTGTCATCCTACGATACTCGTAGTTGTATACTACAACTAGTAAGTCAAATCTAAATCAAAACAATGAGCTATAAAATGTCATTAGTATTGTTTGTCTATTCCCATAGTGTGACGTCCTCTTATAAGTAATTGATTATAGTAATATATAACCTAAAAAATAAATAACATCTAAACAACGTCCACCATTTAATTATGATTTGACAGGCAATGGAAACAAAAATTCTGCTAGTAAAATGAAATTGTTTTTAAAACTGTAAAGACTTCCTCAAGATTAAGATCCAAAAAAGGTAAATATAAATATATTTTATTATTTAGCTAATCATTTAAACTTCTTTAAATGTAAACTACCACAAACATTTAATACAGGTAATAATGTTGTTATGTTCTAATATAAAATAATAAAGACCTAACAATTTATATAATAATTTACCACTTAATTAATATTTTAGTTTTAATTTTACTCTCTAGTAGCATTGACAAGTAAATACTTATTTCCCATATCTTGCAATCATACGAGTATGCAACTAGTAAGTCTAAGCGCGTAGCTAAGGGGAGGTTTCAGGGTTCAGACCTCCTCAGAAATTTTTTCTTGAGATAAGATTGAATAGCTTTAAATGCCTATTATATTTAAAACTTGTATAATATAACATATTATACTCTAAACTAACCCCCCACCATATTTTTTTCTGGCTACGGTCTTGAGTAAGTCAATTCATATCAAAACAATGAGTTATAAAATGTCATTAGTATTGTTTATCTATACCCATAATGTGATGCCCCCTAAATAAGGAATTGATTATAGTTTAGTATACCATTATAATATTAAAATTGTTTGTAAATTTAATTTATATTAATTTTAAATAAATAACCTATTTTGAAAAATATATGTTAATACACAGAATTGTTGATAAATTAGAGTATGCACCTTTCTTAAATAATGCATCTCATTGTGAAATTCGAAATTGTGTACAGAATCTATGAAATATATATATTTAAATTAAATACTATTCCATATATTTAAAATTGCATTTAAATATGATAATTTTAAATTCAGTGTAACTCTGTATATATTTATTTGGTTAATAATCTGAAAAATTACAGTTATATATTTTATTGTACTATTTTAATACAGAATTAATGTTTTACATTATTACATAGGGAATTCAGAATCAATGGATACATCTTCATCCACACCTAAATACATATCTGAAGACCAGCAAGCTGTTCAATCTAGTATATCGACAAAAGTTTCTCCTAAACTTGAGAACATTGATATAAATACCACAATCATGAAAAAACGGTAACATATAGGCTTTTTTTAAATTTTTTTTGCTTAAACAGTTTTTGCTTATTAGCTTATTATTTGGCTACACAATATAATACACAATTAAGGGATTGTAATCCTTATGCTTTCTTCTTCATAATATTTCCTCAATCAAATCATATTATACGTGAATGATAAAAATACATTGCCAGCATCAGATAGGAAAATCATCATGCAGACTCGTTGTGGTATGCGGTGCCCTAATATTGATGAACCTGTCTCTTTAACGTGTACTCGTAGTCTAATCATCTCTTAGGTACTGTGGTTGTTGGTACTACTAAACCGGAGAAACTACGTGTTGAACCGATTCGTAAAAGACAAGTTCATCAAGTATCAAGTACGGGCCCAATTTCTAAAATTGAAGAACCACATTATAAATTGATGAATATAGAGATGGAAATGTATCCAAAACTAAAATGGTCGATGATAGTTTTTTACGTACAGTATGTTTATGAGTATGTTTAATGTAAAACGAGGATCTAGTTTAATGACTATTGTTATTCAAGAGCTCAAAAATTTGCCAGAGTAAGTTAATATTTAATTTTCCCTATCCTTTGTGGGAATGTAATAATGGACCAGGCACACTGTAACGTTTGGTCATTGGTCTTGCTTGTATGAA
>NC_040880.1:55613743-55639411 GCF_003676215.2 Rhopalosiphum maidis
TTTTATAGACCCACCAAGTACAATAATAATAATGTACCTATACAAATGACACTTTTGTATTTTACCTTTTACAATATGAAGATTTATATACTCGGATGATGGCGACAATGATTTTTTTCTACGGTGAACATCGCACGACGTGCACTCTTATGGAAACTTTTTAAAATAGTAGGTAGGACCTACTTAACAATATACATTCTACGACGTAGGTACCGAAATATTATTTCGATAAGCAATATATTTTTCGAACAAAGTTACGCAGTCGGACATTTGAATCCCCTGTACCATTTATACATATAATGCAGACGACACACGTGCACTGAAAGACTTTGTCGTCTTCATTGTGTTTCTCGTTCCTTTATTCTACCTTGTATAGCAATAAGTAAAATAAATCGATCTCTGTATAATTCTGCTTATAGAACGTGTAACCGTCTTCTTTGCATGTGGGTGGTATTTGTACCATAGCTACGTATTTTATACGTATTGCAATTTAAATGTTATTGTTACTTTCGACGTTTTATGCAGTGCCCTATGGCCTCGTAAGAATTGGTAACTGACGGGTCATTTTATAAATGAAACGAATTATTGGAAATATATATTGAGACGGGTCGTTACTCGTTGCCTTCAGTGCATTAAACTGGTTATTTTTCGATAATAAAGTCGAGAAAATGTTCGGACCTCACGTATTGCTCTCAACATTCGACTTCTTATTATCACGTGGCCGGTGCCGTGTTCTGTGACTGATCATATGCACGAAACCCCAGACATGCAATCGCCGATGAACGAGCAATTTTAATGTGACAAATAATAAGTTGGTAATAATATTAGGTAAATTAAAATAATAATAATAATTTTTTGATTTGCGCTTATTGCGCATAGCACAAACACAATGAATAAGATATAATATTGCAAACCTTAAATTGTTAAATAGGTCTAAACCAATAAATATTTATTATAATACATTTTTGTTCAAATAAAATATTAAAAATTCCCCCTCATAGCACATGTTAAGATGCATCATAACTCATATTTTAATATTTTGAAATATCACTCCTAAATATTACAAATGTTACAATAATTAACTAAATATTAGTTAGATATAATTTTTAGTAGGTATATTTATTATTCAGTTAATAATATTATTAAAAATCAATATATTATTAGTGTCAGATAATGCAGTTGTAGACAATGAATATTGGATACAATGATTGTATTACCACAAAAGGTCAGTGGTACCTATAAGAAGATACTGTATTAAATTGTAATATAATTTTTATTGTATATAATGTAAATGATAATATATAATATTCATTAAATCAATACATTACATACCTTTGAGACAATTGCGCTTTATGCTTATACATTAACATAAATAAGCTACCATTATGACAAAAGATGCCAGTTGAAAAAAATAAGCTAGAGTTCTATTATATTATTATCGTATATTCAATGTTTCCATTATAATTCCACTGTTGTTACAATATGGATAGGTATAGTAGTACTCACCAAACCATACTTAATGTATAATAAACGAAGGCATTTCCGCTGTATATAAAATAATTGAATGTACATTTCTGTTTTACCATATAAGGGAACGTGATTTAAAAGATACCACATTCGTATGTATTGTATTTTTAAATCCATTATTGATTATTTTTGATCGGAGAAATATATTAGAAGACACCCGCCTTCTTATTATTGTTATAGAAATTGTAATAATATGTCTATTGGCCCCTACTATATAGAATGTTAACAAAGACGTCGTTTTTGCGACGCCACTGTAGACTTCACCAAATATGTCTTATAATACATTGGTGTTGAAATAATACCCTATTGTGGGTGGTCGATTTTCAAACACACCAAAAAATTTTGCGTACCATCTGTCCAGATGTATAAATGGGTATACAATATCTACATCCAGCCGTTAGCTTAACATATTTCTTAAAAATATATTTTTTTTCAAGTGTAAGAAAATACAAACTATTTCATTATATTGAATCAATAGATATGTCTTAGACGTATTTTATAATATGTAAATATTTAAATGTTTTGTTTGTACGATAATCAAAAGCACCAGACTTGTTTATCAAACCACGAAAAATCGTTAAATATCATATAATTTTATTTTTTATTTAAATATTGTGTTGTATAATGTTTTTTATTTTGTTTTTTTATGATTATGAGTGTGTGATTTAAGATTCGATTCGTGAAACCGGCCGTCAAAATGTGTTAACTTGACATTGTTTAAGAATAAAAAATATTTTTTGATTGATCGTATTAATGTATAATATATCAATATTCACTAACAACTTTAAACCTCTCCATGTTCCACAATTAAATTAGATTAAAAATGTAATTACGTTCAGTGAAATAGCAATTAGAAATTTAATAGAAAAATCTTTATATAATAAACTTGATATTTAGTTCTTTATATATTAAGTAAATTAAGTTATAAGTTATTGAGGCCATAAATTAAAACTTATTGATGATTATGAATTTAATTATTATTATTAATTATCAAATAATTTATTTACTCTTGAGCAAAATTTAACAAACAGCATTGTTTAATACTGCATATTATTCACCAAAATACATAATAAAGTTTATATATTGATTTTTATTAATTGAGTGTTGGATAACTATTACACTCCAGAAGCCTAATTAATTAACATAATATAAATCTTATGACAGAAAAATGTTACATAATATTATTTAATGTATTTATCTGAACTTATTGTCTATATAATAATACTTATTATCTTTGAATAACAACAAATATGGACATGAAAATTTAAATAATATACAATAATACATATGGTTATGTGAATTGTATACCTATGTGTTTATAATAAAATGTATATAATAGGTATAGTATTTTTAAGTAGCTTAAGGTACTATTATCCTGTAGTGCGCAATATAAAATATAAAACTCGCTCTGCTGTATAGTGGGGGTGGGGATAAGGTAACTATAATGGATGTGTTAAATTTAAATGCAATGATGGAATCATTACATCTATACAAAAAACGATTCTGAAAAGAGATAATTTGTCAGTCTAGGATATATTTATTACCTATATTTATATTGCAATATATATAAATAATATTTTTTTTTTAATAAAGTACATTTTGTTTCTCAACTACTAGTGAAAGTTTCCAATTTCTATGACTTATAAATTTGACGAATATTACCAATTCATATTTTTAACTATTTATAAAACACTCAATACTCAAGTAAGTGCTTGAAACCTTCACTACTAGATTAAAAACAATTTTTATTTAGCATTTTGAATATTCAATTATTTAATCTAAGCTGATATTTAATAATTACTAAAAAAACATATGTTTTTATCATATTTTAGACCAACGTTATCAATTATATAGTTAGCTGCTTGTAAAACACTAAACCTTTAAGCCATTATTCAACCATTATCTATAATTAATTGAAAACATTTTTTTAGAAAGCAGCCATGCAGATCACTCAAGGATTGGTGAGACATAAATTGGAGTTCATACCCTGTGGGGAAAGTAACAACCTCCAATGTTGAAAATAAACAAGAAGATGCTGACAATAGTAATGGACTTATGCAATGTTCGTGGTTTATAGTAAAAGTGAATAATATTAAATTTGTTTTGAATCTTAATGAAAAAAATGGTCTGCATCATTAACTTGTAATATTGTGACTTAAGGTTATCTTTGGCAATTAGAATCTTATTAGTTTTTAATCATTTATATGATATTTGTTAAATACATCTGATTAATATTTTGAACTGTTTATAAAACACTGATTTTTCAAGTTAGTGTCTTGAACCCTTTAATACTAGATTAAGAAAATTATACTTTTTTGCATTTTTGAACATTCAATTATTAATTCTAATCTGATACTTTATATTTACTTAAAAACATATGTTGGTATGATATTTTTGACCCACATTAGCAATTTATATTTTCAATCTGTTTATAAACACTGATTTTTTATGTTAGTGTATTGAAAACTTCAATACTAAATTTAGAAAATGATACTTATTTAGCTTTTTGAACTTTCAATTATTTATTAAAATTGATACTTTATAAAAACCATAAAACATACAATCATATGGTAATTTTGACAAATATATCTCCGATTAATATTTTGAACTGTTTAAAAAACACTCAATTCTCAAGTTCGAGTTTTGAAATCTCCACAACTAGATTAAGAAAGTGATATCTATTTAGCATTTTGAACATTTAATTATTTAATCTAAGCTGATATTTCCTAATTACTAAAAACCATATGTTTTTATGATAGTTTATACCACACTATCAATTTATATAGTTAGCTGCTTGTAAAACACTAAACTTTTAAGTTATTATTCAACCTTTATCTATAATTAATTGAAAACGTTTTTTTAGAAAGCAGCCATGCAGATCACTCAAGGATTGGTGAGACATAAATTGGAGTTCATACACTGTGGGGAAAATAACAACCTCCAATGTTGAAAATAAACAAGAAGATGCTGACAATAGTAATGGACTTATGCAATGTTCGTGGTTTATAAGTAATAGTGAATAATATTAAATTTGTTTTGAATCTTAATGAAAAAATGGTAACCATCATTAGCTTGTAATCTTGTTTCTTAAGGTCATCGTTGGCAATTAGAATCTATTAGTTTTCTAATCATTTATATTATAATTTTGTTAAATACATCTGATTAATATTTTGAACTGTTTATAAAACACTGATTTTTCAAGTTAGTGTCTTGAACCCTTTAATACTAGATTAAGAAAATTATGCT
Source organism: Rhopalosiphum maidis (assembly GCF_003676215.2). Lineage (NCBI taxonomy): Eukaryota > Metazoa > Arthropoda > Insecta > Hemiptera > Aphididae > Rhopalosiphum > Rhopalosiphum maidis. Next base: position 55,618,517 of record NC_040880.1, read on the forward strand.
CTTTTGCATTTTTGAACATTCAATTATTAATTCTAATCTGATACTTCATAATTACTAAAAAACAAATAATGTTATAATATTTTTGACCAACATTAACAATTTATATTTTCAATCTGTTTATAAAACACTGAATATTTATGTTAGTGTTTTGAAAACTTCACTTCTAAATTTAGAAAATGATACTTATTTAGCCTTTTGAACTTTCAATTATTTATTTATAATTGATACTTTATAAAAACCATAAAACATACAATCATATGGTAATTTTGACAATATATATCCGATTAATATTTTGAACTGTATATAAAAACTCAATTCTCAAGTTCGAGTTTTGAAATCTCCACAACTAGATTAAGAAAGTGATATCTATTTAGCATTTTGAAAATTTAATTATTTAATCTAAGCTGATATTTCCTAATTACTAAAAACCATATGTTTTTATGATAGGTTATACCAACACTATCAATTTATATAGTTAGCTGCTTGTAAAACACTAAACTTTTAAGTTATTATTAACCTTTATCTATAATTAATTGAAAACGTTTTTTTAGAAAGCAGCCATGCAGATCACTCAAGGATTGGTGAGACATAAATTGGAGTTCATACCCTGTGGGAAAATAACAACCTCCAATGTTGAAAATAAACAAGAAGATGCTGACAATAGTAATGGACTTATGCAATGTTCGTGGTTTATAGTAATAGTGAATAATATTAAATTTGTTTTGAATCTTAATGAAAAAAATGGTATGCAGCATTAACTTGTAATCTTGTTTCTTAAGGTCATCGTTGGCAATTAGAATCTTATTAGTTTTTAATCATTTATATGATAATTTTGTTAAATACATCTGATTAATATTTTGAACTGTTTATAAAACACTGATTTTTCAAGTTAGTGTCTTGAACCCTTTAATACTAGATTAAGAAAATTATGCTCTTTTGCATTTTTGAACATTCAATTATTAATTCTAATCTGATACTTCATAATTACTAAAAAACAAATAATGTTATAATATTTTTGACCAACATTAACAATTTATATTTTCATTCTGTTTATAAAACACTGAATATTTATGTTAGTGTTTTGAAAACTTCACTTCTAAATTTAGAAAATGATACTTATTTAGCCTTTTGAACTTTCAATTATTTATTTATAATTGATACTTTATAAAAACCATAAAACATACAATCATATGGTAATTTTGACAAATATATATCCGATTAATATTTTGAACTGTATATAAAAACTCAATTCTCAAGTTCGAGTTTTGAAATCTCCACAACTAGATTAAGAAAGTGATATCTATTTAGCATTTTGAAAATTTAATTATTTAATCTAAGCTGATATTTCCTAATTACTAAAAACCATATGTTTTATGATAGGTTATACCAACACTATCAATTTATATAGTTAGCTGCTTGTAAAACACTAAACTTTTAAGTTATTATTAACCTTTATCTATAATTAATTGAAAACGTTTTTTAGAAAGCAGCCATGCAGATCACTCAAGGATTGGTGAGACATAAATTGGAGTTCATACACTGTGGGGAAAATAACAACCTCCAATGTTGAAAATAAACAAGAAGATGCTGACAATAGTAATGGACTTATGCAATGTTCGTGGTTTATAGTAATAGTGAATAATATTAAATTTGTTTTGAATCTTAATGAAAAAAATGGTATGCAGCATTAACTTGTAATCTTGTTTCTTAAGGTCATCGTTGGCAATTAGAATCTTATTAGTTTTTAATCATTTATATGATAATTTTGTTAAATACATCTGATTAATATTTTGAACTGTTTATAAAACACTGATTTTTCAAGTTAGTGTCTTGAACCCTTTAATACTAGATTAAGAAAATTATGCTCTTTTGCATTTTTGAACATTCAATTATTAATTCTAATCTGATACTTCATAATTACTAAAAAACAAATAATGTTATAATATTTTTGACCAACATTAACAATTTATATTTTCATTCTGTCTATAAAACACTGAATATTTATGTTAGTGTTTTGAAAACTTCAATACTAAATTTAGAAAATGATACTTATTTAGCCTTTTGAACTTTCAATTATTTATTTAAAATTGATACTTTATAAAAACCATAAAGCATACAATCATATGGTAATTTTGACAAATATATATCCGATTAAAATTTTGAACTGTTTATAAAACACTCAATTCTCAAGTTCGAGTTTTGAAATCTCCACAACTAGATTAAGAAAATGATACCTATTTAGCAGTTTGAACATTTAATTATTTAATCTAAGGTATTATTTCTTGATTACTAAAAACCATATGTTTTTATGATAGTTTATACCAACACTATCAATTTATATAGTTATCTGCTTGTAAAACAATAAAATTTAAGTTATTATTCAACCATTATCTATAATTAATTGAAAACATTTTTTTAGAAAGCAGCCATGCAGATCACTCAAGGATTTGTGAGACATAAATTGGAGTTCATACCCTGTGGGAAAAATAACAACCTCCAATGTTGAAAATAAACAAGAAGATGCTGACAATAGTAATGGACTTATGCAATGTTCGTGGTTTATAATAATAGTGAATAATATTAAATTTGTTTTGAATCTTAATGAAAAAATTGGTAACCATCATTAGCTTGTAATATTGTTTCTTAAGGTTATCGTTGGCAATTAGAATCTTATTAGTTTCTAATCATTTATATTATTATTTTGTTAAATACATCTGATTAATATTTTGAACTCTTTATAAAACACTGATTTTTTAAGTTAGTGTCTTGAACCCTTTAATACTAGATTAAGAAAATTATACTATTTGCATTTTTGAACATTCAATTATTAATTCTAATCTGATACTTCATAATTACTAAAAATAAATAATGTTATAATATTTGTGACCAACATTAACAATTTATATTTTCAATCTGTTTATAAAACACTGATTTTTTATGTTAGTGTATTGAAAACTTCAATACTAAATTTAGAAAATGATACTTATTTAGCTTTTGAACTTTCAATTATTTATTAAAAATTGATACTTTATAAAAACCATAAAACATACAATCATATGGTAATTTTGACAAATATATCTCCGATTAATATTTTGAACTGTTTATAAAACACTCAATTCTCAAGTTCGAGTTTTGAAATCTCCACAACTAGATTAAGAAAGTGATATCTATTTAGCATTTTGAAAATTTAATCATTTAATCTAAGCTGATATTTCCTAATTACTAAAAACCATATGTTTTTATGATAGTTTATACCAACACTATCAATTTATATAGTTAGCTGCTTGTAAAACACTAAACTTTTAAGTTATTATTCAACCTTTATCTATAATTAATTGAAAACGTTTTTTTAGAAAGCAACCATGCAGATCACTCAAGGATTGGTGAGACATAAATTGGAGTTCATACACTGTGGGGAAAATAACAACCTCCAATGTTGAAAATAAACAAGAAGATGCTGACAATAGTAATGGACTTATGCAATGTTCGTGGTTTATAATAATAGTGAATAATATTAAATTTGTTTTGAATCTTAATGAAAAAATTGGTAACCATCATTAGCTTGTAATATTGTTTCTTAAGGTTATCGTTGGCAATTAGAATCTTATTAGTTTCTAATCATTTATATTATTATTTTGTTAAATACATCTGATTAATATTTTGAACTCTTTATAAAACACTGATTTTTCAAGTTAGTGTCTTGAACCCTTTAATACTAGATTAAGAAAATTATACTATTTGCATTTTTGAACATTCAATTATTAATTCTAATCTGATACTTCATAATTACTAAAAAACAAATAATGTTATAATATTTGTGACCAACATTAACAATTTATATTTTCAATCTGTTTATAAAACACTGATTTTTTATGTTAGTGTATTGAAAACTTCAATACTAAATTTAGAAAATGATACTTATTTAGCTTTTTGAACTTTCAATTATTTATTAAAAATTGATACTTTATAAAAACCATAAAACATACAATCATATGGTAATTTTGACAAATATATCTCCGATTAATATTTTGAACTGTTTATAAAACACTCAATTCTCAAGTTCGAGTTTTGAAATCTCCACAACTAGATTAAGAAAGTGATATCTATTTGGCATTTTGAACATTTAATTATTTAATCTAAGCTGATATTTCCTAATTACTAAAAACCATATGTTTTTATGATAGTTTATACCAACACTATCAATTTATATAGTTAGCTGCTTGTAAAACACTAAACTTTTAAGTTATTATTCAACCTTTATCTATAATTAATTGAAAACGTTTTTTTAGAAAGCAACCATGCAGATCACTCAAGGATTGGTGAGACATAAATTGGAGTTCATACACTGTGGGGAAAATAACAACCTCCAATGTTGAAAATAAACAAGAAGATGCTGACAATAGTAATGGACTTATGCAATGTTCGTGGTTTATAATAATAGTGAATAATATTAAATTTGTTTTGAATCTTAATGAAAAAATTGGTAACCATCATTAGCTTGTAATATTGTTTCTTAAGGTTATCGTTGGCAATTAGAATCTTATTAGTTTCTAATCATTTATATTATTATTTTGTTAAATACATCTGATTAATATTTTGAACTCTTTATAAAACACTGATTTTTCAAGTTAGTGTCTTGAACCCTTTAATACTAGATTAAGAAAATTATACTATTTGCATTTTTGAACATTCAATTATTAATTCTAATCTGATACTTCATAATTACTAAAAAACAAATAATGTTATAATATTTGTGACCAACATTAACAATTTATATTTTCAATCTGTTTATAAAACACTGATTTTTTATGTTAGTGTATTGAAAACTTCAATACTAAATTTAGAAAATGATACTTATTTAGCTTTTTGAACTTTCAATTATTTATTAAAATTGATACTTTATAAAAACCATAAAACATACAATCATATGGTAATTTTGACAAATATATCTCCGATTAATATTTTGAACTGTTTATAAAACACTCAATTCTCAAGTTCGAGTTTTGAAATCTCCACAACTAGATTAAGAAAATGATACCTATTTAGCAGTTTGAACATTTAATTATTTAATCTAAGGTATTATTTCTTGATTACTAAAAAACCATATGTTTTTATGATAGTTTATACCAACACTATCAATTTATATAGTTATCTGCTTGTAAAACAATAAAATTTAAGTTATTATTCAACCATTATCTATAATTAATTGAAAACATTTTTTTAGAAAGCAGCCATGCAGATCACTCAAGGATTGGTGAGACATAAATTGGAGTTCATACCCTGTGGGAAAATAACAACCTCCAATGTTGAAAATAAACAAGAAGATGCTGACAATAGTAATGGACTTATGCAATGTTCGTGGTTTATAATAATAGTGAATAATATTAAATTTGTTTTGAATCTTAATGAAAAAATTGGTAACCATCATTAGCTTGTAATATTGTTTCTTAAGGTTATCGTTGGCAATTAGAATCTTATTAGTTTCTAATCATTTATATTATTATTTTGTTAAATACATCTGATTAATATTTTGAACTCTTTATAAAACACTGATTTTTTAAGTTAGTGTCTTGAACCCTTTAATACTAGATTAAGAAAACTATACTATTTGCATTTTTGAACATTCAATTATTAATTCTAATCTGATACTTCATAATTACTAAAAATAAATAATGTTATAATATTTGTGACCAACATTAACAATTTATATTTTCAATCTGTTTATAAAACACTGATTTTTTATGTTAGTGTATTGAAAACTTCAATACTAAATTTAGAAAATGATACTTATTTAGCTTTTTGAACTTTCAATTATTTATTTAAAATTGATACTTTATAAAAACCATAAAACATACAATCATATGGTAATTTTGACAAATATATATCCGATTAATATTTTGAACTGTATATAAAATACTCAATTCTCAAGTTCGAGTTTTGAAATCTCCACAACTAGATTAAGAAAATGATACCTATTTAGCAGTTTGAACATTTAATTATTTAATCTAAGGTATTATTTCTTGATTACTAAAAAACCATATGTTTTTATGATAGTTTATACCAACACTATCAATTTATATAGTTATCTGCTTGTAAAACAATAAAATTTAAGTTATTATTCAACCATTATCTATAATTAATTGAAAACATTTTTTTAGTAAGCAGCTATGCAGATCTCTCAAGCATTGGTGAGACATAAATTGGAGTTCATACCCTGTGGGGAAAATAACAACCTCCAATGTTGAAAATAAACAAGAAGAAGCTGACAATAGTAATGGACTTTTGCATTGTTCGTGGTTTATAATAATAGTGAATAATATTAAATTTGTTTTGAATCTTATGAAAAAATGGTATGCAGCATTAACTTGTAATATTGTGACTTAAGGTTATCTTTGGCAATTAGAATCTTATTATTTTCTAATCATTTATATGATAATTTTGTTAAATACAACTGATTAATATTTTGAACTGTTTATAAAACACTGATTTTTCAAGTTAATGTCTTGAACCCTTTAATACTAGATTAAGAAAATTATACTTTTTTTCATTTTTGAACATTCTATTATTAATTCTAATCTGATACTTCATAATTACTAAAAAACAAATAATGTTATAATATTTGTGACCAACATTAACAATTTATATTTTCAATCTGTTTATAAAACACTTAATATTCATGTTAGTGTTTAAAACTTCACTACTAAATTTAGAAAATTATACTTATTTAGCTTTTTGAACTTTCAATTATTTATTTAAAATTGATACTTTATAAAAACCATAAAACATACAATCATATGGTAATTTTGACAAATATATCTCCGATTAATATTTTGATCTGTTTATAAAACACTCAATTCTCAAGTTCGAGTTTTGAAATCTCCACAACTAGATTAAGAAAGTGATATCTATTTAGCATTTTGAAAATTTAATCATTTAATCTAAGCTGATATTTCCTAATTACTAAAAACCATATGTTTTTATGATAGTTTATACCAACACTATCAATTTATATAGTTAGCTGCTTGTAAAACACTAAACTTTTAAGTTATTATTCAACCTTTATCTATAATTAATTGAAAACGTTTTTTTAGAAAGCAACCATGCAGATCACTCAAGGATTGGTGAGACATAAATTGGAGTTCATACACTGTGGGGAAAATAACAACCTCCAATGTTGAAAATAAACAAGAAGATGCTGACAATAGTAATGGACTTATGCAATGTTCGTGGTTTATAATAATAGTGAATAATATTAAATTTGTTTTGAATCTTAATGAAAAAATTGGTAACCATCATTAGCTTGTAATATTGTTTCTTAAGGTTATCGTTGGCAATTAGAATCTTATTAGTTTCTAATCATTTATATTATTATTTTGTTAAATACATCTGATTAATATTTTGAACTCTTTATAAAACACTGATTTTTCAAGTTAGTGTCTTGAACCCTTTAATACTAGATTAAGAAAATTATACTATTTGCATTTTTGAACATTCAATTATTAATTCTAATCTGATACTTCATAATTACTAAAAAACAAATAATGTTATAATATTTGTGACCAACATTAACAATTTATATTTTCAATCTGTTTATAAAACACTGATTTTTTATGTTAGTGTATTGAAAACTTCAATACTAAATTTAGAAAATGATACTTATTTAGCTTTTTGAACTTTCAATTATTTATTAAAAATTGATACTTTATAAAAACCATAAAACATACAATCATATGGTAATTTTGACAAATATATCTCCGATTAATATTTTGAACTGTTTATAAAACACTCAATTCTCAAGTTCGAGTTTTGAAATCTCCACAACTAGATTAAGAAAGTGATATCTATTTAGCATTTTGAACATTTAATTATTTAATCTAAGCTGATATTTCCTAATTACTAAAAACCATATGTTTTTATGATAGTTTATACCAACAATATCAATTTATATTGTTATCTGCTTGTAATACACTAAACTTTTAAGTTATTATTCAACCATTATATATAATTAATTGAAAACATTTTTTTAGAAAGCAGCCATGCAGATCTCTCAAGCATTGGTGAGACATAAATTGGAGTTCATACCCTGTGGGGAAAATAACAACCTCCAATGTTGAAAATAAACAAGAAGATGCTGACAATAGTAATGGACTTATGCAATGTTCGTGGTTTATAATAATAGTGAATAATATTAAATTTGTTTTGAATCTTAATGAAAAAATTGGTAACCATCATTAGCTTGTAATATTGTTTCTTAAGGTTATCGTTGGCAATAAGAATCTTATTAGTTTCTAATCATTTATATGATAATTTTGTTAAATACAACTGATTAATATTTTGAACTGTTTATAAAACACTGATTTTTCAAGTTAATGTCTTGAACCCTTTAATACTAGATTATGAAAATTATACTTTTTTGCATTTTTGAACATTCAATTATTAATTCTATGCTGATACTTTATATTTACTAAAAATCATATGTTGTTATGATATTTTTGACCAACATTAGCAATTTATATTTTCAATCTGTTTATAAAACACTGATTTTTTATGTTAGTGTATTGAAAACTTCACTACTAAATTAAGAAAATGATACTTATTTAGCTTTTTGAACTTTCAATTATTTATTTAAAATTGATACTTTATAAAAACCATAAAACATACAATCATATGGTAATTTTGACAAATATATATCCGATTAATATTTTGAACTGTATATAAAATACTCAATTCTCAAGTTCGAGTTTTGAAATCTCCACAACTAGATTAAGAAAGTGATATCTATTTAGCATTTTGAACATTTAATTATTTAATCTAAGCTGATATTTCCTAATAACTAAAAACCATATGGTTTTATGATAGTTTATACCAACTCTATCCAATTATATAGTTATCTGCTTGTAAAATAATAAACATTTGAGTTATTATTCAACCATTATCTATAATTAATTGAAAACATTTTTTTAGTAAGCAGCTATGCAGATCTCTCAAGCATTGGTGAGACATAAATTGGAGTTCATACCCTGTGGGGAAAATAACAACCTCCAATGTTGAAATAAACAAGAAGAAGCTGACAATAGTAATGGACTTTTGCATTGTTCGTGGTTTATAATAATAGTGAATAATATTAAATTTGTTTGAATCTTTATGAAAAAAATGGTATGCAGCATTAACTTGTAATATTGTGACTTAAGGTTATCTTTGGCAATTAGAATCTTATTATTTTCTAATCATTTATATGATAATTTTGTTAAATACATCTGATTAATATTTTGAACTGTTATAAAACACTGATTTTTCAAGTTAATGTCTTGAACCCTTTAATACTAGATTATGAAAATTATACTTTTTTGCATTTTTGAACATTCAATTATTAATTCTAAGCTGATACTTTATATTTACTAAAAAACATATGTTGTTATGATATTTTTGACCAACATTAGCAATTTATATTTCAATCTGTTTATAAAACACTGATTTTTTATGTTAGTGTATTGAAAACTTCACTACTAAATTAAGAAAATGATACTTATTTAGCTTTTTGAACTTTCAATTATTTATTTAAAATTGATACTTTATAAAAACCATAAAACATACAATCATATGGTAATTTTGACAAATATATATCCGATTAATATTTTGAACTGTATATAAAATACTCAATTCTCAAGTTCGAGTTTTGAAATCTCCACAACTAGATTAAGAAAGTGATATCTATTTAGCATTTTGAACATTTAATTATTTAATCTAAGCTGATATTTCCTAATAACTAAAAACCATATGGTTTTATGATAGTTTATACCAACTCTATCCAATTATATAGTTATCTGCTTGTAAAATAATAAACATTGAGTTATTATTCAACCAATTTCTATAATTAATTGAAAACATTTTTTAGAAAGCAGCTATTCAGATCACTCAAGGATTGGTGAGACATAAATTGGAGTTCATACACTGTGGGGAAAATAACAACCTCCAATGTTGAAAATAAACAAGAAGATGCTGACAATAGTAATGGACTTATGCAATGTTCGTGGTTTTTAATAATAGTGAATAATATTAAATTTGTTTTGAATCTTTATGAAAAAAATGGTATGCAGCATTAACTTGTAATATTGTGACTTAGGTAATCTTTGGCAATTAGAATCTTATTAGTTTCTAATCATTTATATGATAATTTTGGTAAATACATCTGATTAATATTTTGAACTGTTTATAAAACACTGATTTTTCAAGTTAATGTCTTGAACCCTTTAATACTAGATTATGAAAATTATACTTTTTTGCATTTTTGAACATTCAATTATTAATTCTAAGCTGATACTTTATATTTACTAAAAAACATATGTTGTTATGATATTTTTGACCAACATTAGCAATTTATATTTTCAATCTGTTTATAAAACACTGATTTTTTATGTTAGTGTATTGAAAACTTCACTACTAAATTAAGAAAATGATACTTATTTAGCTTTTTGAACTTTCAATTATTTATTTAAAATTGATACTTTATAAAAACCATAAAACATACAATCATATGGTAATTTTGACAAATATATATCCGATTAATATTTTGAACTGTATATAAAATACTCAATTCTCAAGTTCGAGTTTTGAAATCTCCACAACTAGATTAAGAAAGTGATATCTATTTAGCATTTTGAACATTTAATTATTTAATCTAAGCTGATATTTCCTAATTACTAAAAACCATATGTTTTTATGATAGTTTATACCAACAATATCAATTTATATTGTTATCTGCTTGTAATACACTAAACTTTTAAGTTATTATTCAACCAATTTCTATAATTAATTGAAAACATTTTTTTAGAAAGCAGCTATGCAGATCACTCAAGCATTGGTGAGACATAAATTGGAGTTCATACCCTGTGGGGAAAATAACAACCTCCATTGTTGAAAATAAACAAGAAGATGCTGACAATAGTAATGGACTTATGCAATGTTCGTGGTTTATAATAATAGTGAATAATATTAAATTTGTTTTGAATCTTAATGAAAAAATTGGTAACCATCATTAGCTTGTAATATTGTTTCTTAAGTTTATCTTTGGCAACTTCACTTTCAGTTTTAGAAAATGATACTTATTTAGCCTTTTGAAGTTTTAATTTTTTATTTACAACTGATACTTTTTAAACATTAAAAACATAGAATTATATGATAATTTTGACAAATATTACCTATTCATATTTTTAACTGTTTATAAAACAGTTAGTTCTCAAAGTAGTGTCTTGAAACATTGACTTCTAATTTAAGAAAATGATTCTTATTTAGCATTATGAACTTTTATTCATTAAATTTAAGCTGATAATTCAGAAACACTATATAACATACGTTCATATGATAAATTTGACGAATATTAACGTTCCAAATTTTTAAACTGTTTGTAGAACACTCAATTCTGAAGGTAAGCTGGAGCTTAAAAAATTGCCAAAAAATTGTCCAGACATCCTTCTTCATATTTCTGTCAACGACCAAGTCATGAAGTCGTCATTTGACCCAAAAGATAACTGTTTGGTTAAAATTTTAGGTCTTCATTAATTAATATTGCTCATTCATTAATATGCTACCAAAGTGATGATGTTGATGAATAATAATTTTTTTTTTAAAAATTTCAATCCGAAAAACAATTTGATGTTTACCATCAATATTGTTTCTTTTTTGGGAAATAATTCTTGAAATTTCAATTGCTATTAGTAGTATTATTTTTAAAACTAAATGAAATTAATAAATGCGAATTGGTTTTTTTTTGTCACATAGTACATCTGATAACTTCCTATGTTCTACGGAATATAGAATGTATACCTCTATATTATATATTGATTTTTAAATAGACAACAGAATCAATTATAATAGTCAATTATTAATTAATTATGTATAAATAAATTTATTTAGTAGAATAAATCAATGTTATTAATAATTTAACATTTAGCGTCAATTACATGTAATGTTTATGAGTATTTTTATTTAAGTATTGTGTAATTGAATTTCATGCCATCCATAGACCTCCTCCTTCTTATTGGGCTGCGTGTCGTTCCAAAGTATTTATTGTTTTTTGCAAATGGTTCGACGGGATCCCAGGCTTTAGGGGGATGTCCAAAATCTGGGTCGCTGTACCCTGCCGTTGTTGTTGTTGGATCCGAATTCCAATTGCACCTCTTTTTCCTTTCACCCATCACTTGTAAATATATTCTTAGATTAACATAATTTATTTTTATGAAGCGATATTTAAAAATTTGACAATATTGGATAGATAGGTATAAAAGCAATAAGTACTTGCGTGCCAAAGTGTTAATAAAAAATAAATAAACATTTAAGTATTTCATATTTAAGAGTATGTTAGCGCAATATTTGTTTTTTCTCTCATACCCACATGCGACATATTATTTAAAACGTTTTCACCTAAAATCAATTTTGGTGACTGAGTTTACTATGAAAAAAATCACAATGATTGTAATTGGAAAAATAATCTTTTACAAATTTTTTACTGTTTTCTAAAAAATAGTATTTTTATTGATGTTCAAATTTTAATATCATATTAAAATATTAAAAAATGCTTTTTCTCACATTTGTTAAATATTAAAAATATTTTTAAATGATTTCTAAGAATTTAAATTAATGTTTTATCATTTTATTTAGAAATGGTCGTTTGAATATTTTATTAAAGTATATAAATTAATGAATAAACCATTTTCCATTTTTTTTTTAACATTTAAAAATATTTTTTTGCTACCTGGTATAATACAGCTTAAAATTAAATATTACCAAGTATATATAATAGCTAATATCCTCAGCATTTTATATTATTTTATTGCTGATTTACCATTATTATTATTTTTGTATTTTTAGTGGAGGTAAATTGTGAAATATTAGATTGTATAAAGTGTTTATGCAGTATTTATAACAATCACAGTAGAAAAAAATATATACAATTTAAAGCAAATCAATAAGGTATAAAATAAAAATATAATGTTTCAAAATAATAATATTGGTAATGGTTAAAATAAACTAATAAGTCTAACAATAAATATAAATATACATGCACAAAAAATAATATCTATAAATATTTTATAACGATAAAGATTATAATTTTTACCTTCTAGATTCGGGAACTGATGCTGCGCTTCTACCGGTTTTGTCTGCTGAATCGTGTCGGGTGCATCATGGGTCGGCATCGCTTGTATATAGATAGCGACTCCAAGAATCACGAATAAAATTGCAATGGTAGATAATTTCATGTTGATGCAGAGCTGAAATGATACGAAAAATGTTATTGGAAAAATTCCTAAATAAAATATAAACGACAGGCAAGAGAGTATAAAAAATATGTCACGAGACAAAAAAATTATGTTCGGAAATCGCGAAGTACTTACACGAAAAAAGTAATCTTGAAAATAAAGGTGACTGTTGAGACATAAATGACGATCGGCGCTCCTACGCACCCCCTTTTATGCCCTAGCTGCGGCGGCGGCTTCTTCGGTGTCGAAGTGGTGGTGGTGGTGGTGGTTGTTTCCACCACCGATTACGCGTTGAAGGCCTATAAGGACAGGAGCCTACCGGAGCACCGGGGGTGAACGGAAATTCTATTTGGTGAACTGCCCCCCGACCTTCCTGCTCACCCATCGATCGGTCAGCCCACTCAACCACCCTCATCGACAAGTACTGCGAACAAATACAGACATGCGCACAATGTCAAACACTCTCACTAACACACATACATCTTTACAGGGGAGTTTCGGCGGCGGTGACCGTGTTGGATGCCCAAAACCGGATGCCTGGACGACAAACGTCGGGTGTGTATCGACCTATATTACCCCTCGTATACCCCTTCTCGACGCTTGGCTGTAGAGCGTACACACGAATTTTCTAATATATAATATTATAATGGATTGTAATAGGATTATGTTATATTATTATATATATATACGTACACCTGAAATATCAGCCGAAATTGCACGACTCTTCGATGTAAATTCATTATGTTTTGGTATTTTTAGCTAACATTGTACAATAATAACGTTCTTACAAATGAAACTTTTGTATTTTACCTTTTACAATATAAGACAATATTGACTCGGACGATGGCGACAATGATTTTTTCTACACTGATCATTACACGACGTGTGTTCTTATGGAATTTTTTTAAAATGGTAGGTAGGACTTACTTAACAATATATATTCTACGACGTGCCGAAATATTATTTCGACAGGCATTATATTCTTCGTACAAAATTATGCAGTATGCAGTTAAGTCGGTTGCATACTCCTGCACTGAAAGATTTTGTCGTCTTCTTTGTGTTTCTCGTTCCTTTATTCTACCCTATAGACTATAGAGCAATAAATAAAATAAATCGATCTCTGTAGTCTGTATAATTTTTGCTTATAGAACGTGCGACCGTTTTCTTTGTGGGTGGTGTTTGTACCATAGCTTTTATACGTATGGCATTTTAGGTGTTATTGTTGCCTTCCATGTTTTATACAGTACCGGTTTTGCCTCGTATCAATGGTGACTAATAGGTCGTTTTAGAAATGAAACTAACTGCAAGAAAAATATATTGAGATGGGTCGTCACTCTTCGCCTGCAGTGCATTATAATGGTTATATTTCTATAAAGCCGAGAAAATGTTCGGATCTCACGTATTGCTCTCAACCTTCAACTTATTATTACCACGCAGCCGGTGCCGTGTTCTGTAACTGACCTACTTGGCTGGTGTCGTGTTCTGTGACTAACACACGCGGCCGGCGCCGTATTCAGTGACTGACATACGTATTCAACCCCACCAATGCAATTCTACAGACAATATATTTTTTGAACAAAAGTAACGCAATACGCAGTACGGCGTCAGGAAGTCGGACACTTGCATCCCCTGTACTATGTACAATATACATAAATTATGTAGACGACACACGTGCACTGCACGATCTTGTCATCTTCTCTGTGTTTCTCGTTTCTTTATTCTACTCTATACAGCGATAAGTAAAATAAATCGTCCTCTGTATAGTTTCTTTTTAGAGAACATGTGACCGTCTTCATTGTGGGTGGTATTTGTACCATAACTTTTACACGTATTGCATTTTAGGTGTTATTGTTGCTTTCCGTGTTTTATACAGTGCCACGCGGCCGCCTTAAGAATTGGTGACGGACGGGTCGTTTTAGAAATGAAACGAACAGCGGGAATTATATATTGAAAAGGTCGTGTACAGTGCGTTACAATGGTTATTTTTCTATAAAGCCGAGAAAATGTTCGAATCTCACGTATTGCTATTGACCTTCGGCTTATTATTACCAGGCGGTCGGTGCCGTGTTCTGTGACTGACTATATGCACGAAGCCCCAGACATGCAATCCCCGAAGAATGCATGATTTTAATAATTTGATAAGTAATAAGTTGGTAATAATATTAGGTTAATGAATATGATAGTATTAACATATTAATTTGCACTTATTGAGCACAGCACAAACACAATGAATTTAAGAATAAGATATAATATTTTAAGCCTTAAATTGTTAAATAGGTTTGTAACGGACTAAATTCAATTTTTTATATTAACATATTATTATATGATGCGATAGCGCTCTCCGTCCCGCGGACCCCTCTGCCAAAGCCCGAAGACGACACCGATCTACTTAAAGAAGTGCACACACACAATCACCATTGCCCAGTACCCATGGTTCGGAGTGACTGGCCGTCAATATATTAATTACTAATTAGCCATCAATTAAAATATTCAATATAGAATATACCGGCCATGTAATATCATATAACCATTATGTAATGTCGTCGACGTACTTTGTCCGGTGCATGATACGGTAAACGAAATACTGGTACGGTCTAAAATAGTCAGTTTCCCAAACTTTTATCAAAAAAAAAAAAAAAATAATAAAATATCAACAATTATTTTTAATTAAATTTAATTTTAGCGACGATCGATGGGAAACCACGACTCACGAGTGACTGCGAGTGAAAATAATACGATAACGATAAGATACGATAAATATATATTAATCGATCATTGTCACGAACTATAATATACAGCAAGATCTCACCAGTACATCATTCGCAATAGTGGATTAAGTGTGTTATATTTTTGACTTAAACAAATTTATACCTAATACGTATCATATAATGGACAATTTTGAAAGAGGCAGGTGAGTTAATAGTACATCAGAAATATTTTTATGTGGTTTTGAGGAAGAATAATAATTCTATAAGGTGGAAATGCACACAAAACACAAATTTTTAAATGCCCGGAAAAAGTAACAACTAATTGATCAAATCGGTAAACTATAATATTTCGGTTTCCAAATCTCGCCAATGGGTTGGCGACATTACCATTTTTGTCAATGTACGCTCCACACACCGAACCTGGGGATTACATTGTGCGAGACGTTACAAGGTCTAAACCAATAAATTATTGAGTTGAGTTATAACTGAGAAATGTAATATTCACGTAATAAAGTATACTGTGTACTGAGTATATTATATATATTATTAAAGCGGCAACGAAATTATGACGTCATGTGTATTTGTCATTAACTATACCTATGGCTTGCTAAATAATTGTTGTGAATATTTTTTAATGGTATTTCTGTATTCATCTCATTTAATTAACACTAATGCTTTATTTTATATTTTTCTTAAAAGTGCTATAGCACCGGCGGCTCAGATTACTTAGCAGGACCAATACAGGTGAAGTGCGAAATCAGAGATGCGTAATGTACGCCCGCAACTCGGAACTTTTGTCAACCAGCAAATGCCTCACATCTGAAAAATTGCTGATTGCAGTCATTAATTGTATCTCGCTAACTGACTGCAATTCATATATAGAGGTAAATAAATAATATAATTATAATTCTATAAAATACGAATTTAATATAAATAAATAGGTACTTAAGACATGAATATAGACGTATGTTCGCGAGAACTTCTAAGTATAGATTCATAAATAAAGCACATAATAATGTACTCACTTAATAGTTAATATAATATATAAATTATAAATATAGAACATAATAAACGTCGTACCATTATGACAACATCAGACGCCAGTTGAAAAAAAAAAAGCTAGAGTTCTATCATATATTATCGTAATTCAATGGATCCATTATAATTCCACTGTTGTTACAATATGGATAGGTATAGTAGTACTCATCAAACCATACTTAATGTATAATACCCGCTTACTTATTATATTATATTTATATATATTATTCTACTATACGTGTGTATGCCACTGAACACCTAAACGGTTGGACTGATTTGAATGAATTGTTTTTGTATGCGTTTGGGTGACGCCCTGGATGATTTAGATTCATAAATCAGCCCGAAGTTAATTATTAGTGCGCCCCTTCACTGCTTAAGGAACCTCTGTACAATATTTCAAGTATTTTTAATTGTTTAATAATTGTTGATATTTTTTCTAAGCGGTTGCTAGGATACTAAAAATATCAAAAAATAAAAAAAACAGAAATTTTTAAGTGAATATGTGATAAAAAGTTGATATATTGGAAATATCGTCTATACACCAAATCAGAAAACTAAAAATAGTATTTATCCTCACGCTCAATGTTAGCATAAGGCAACCAACTTAAGACGGGTGCATTTTATAAGGACGACGAAGTGCACGGGGACAGCTAGTTGTTATATAAATAGTAATAATATGTTCATTGACCATTGGCGCCCTACACAGAATATTAACAAAAACGTCGTCTCTGCGACGCCACTGCAGACTTCTCCAAAATAATGTCCCATAATACATCAGATTGTTCCTAAGTATAAATGCGTACCTATACAATACCTACATCTGGCAGTTAGCTTGACATTTTTTCTTAAAAATATATTTTTTTACACGAGTAGAAAAATACAAATTGTTTGATTTTACAGAATCAATACAGATAATATATCCTGGATGTGTATTAAATACCCTATCGGTTTTTCGTTATTTTATTTTATATATTTAATATTTTTTATTATGATATATATGATATTCAGCGGTAGGTAATATCTGTTATACGTAATCAGCTTCTATTTTAGTGTGCAGTACCGAAATGCGTGTGTAATATATGAACTAAAAAAAGTATACGTGTATATTAACAAAGTTTTTAGAGTTTTTACTTATGTGAAAATATAAAGCCATGTAGTAAAAATTGTAGTATAGTTTGGTTATTAAATATATCACAATATCACTATTACAGCTAATACAAAAACAGTTCTTATTCTAGTGAATATGTTTAGAAACATCTCATACAGGACTCCCATATGGGGGAGTCAGAAAGACCCATTGGTACCCGGCGTCCGCCTTCAAGGGATATTAGAAAAATGTTTTTAATACTTAAATTTTTTTCAAGTTAATTTTGTAGGATTTTTTTTTAAATCAACTCGAAAATCATATTATGCTTATCTGGGGATTATGATAATATCTTAAATATTATGATATCCACAAATATTAATAACTTGAAAACAAAATTTCCAAATAGTACCAAAAGTTGGTTTATTTATATAAATGTATACACGTGATATTATTTTATATAATAATTTATAGTGTAATATTAAATGAAAGAATGTTTCTCTAGACATAAGTTAGTTTTTTATTTATATATATATCTGATATTATCATATACTATTTTGTTGTAAACGACAAACGTGCAGTCATACACATAGACAATAGAAGACATATTAATATATTTATGAATTTATTAATAGTTTATGGTCTACACTGTCAGTAATGTGTCACACTAAAAGTATTGGTATATTTAACAGATTTCATAATAAAACTAGCCTAATAATAAACTATAATACGAATAAAATGTATAATCTGAAATATAAGTAATATTTAAACTTAAACAATAACTGATAAAAAAAAATTAGTTGATATAGAAATATGAATTCAAGTAATAATGTGTATTAAGTATTATAATTTATAAGTTTACCAGAAGTCCAGAACTATACATACATACATTAAAATATTATACAGTATAAGTTATAGCGATCACACTATTTTGTTTTTACCTAACAAATGTTTTCGAGATTTTAACTTTTAACATACATTTTAGTGTGTACTATCAATGGTATTATGTATCTACATGATATTACACATCATGTTTTCAATTCTTAAGGGATAACTATACATTTGTTGGTATTTTATTTTTCAATTATCTTACTCTTATAATCTATACACAAAACTAGTATTTAAGGTATATTCATATAAAAAAATTAATTATTATTAAAAAGGAGCTCGAATTTAGTTCTGTACCAGGGCCGAAAATGTGATGTGGCCGATGTAGAGGCCTGATCTCATACATATATATATATTAATATATTATTATATACTGTATAGTGCAGTATACCTACAGAATCTTGACGCCCATTGTTATATAGACCCACCAAGTACAATAATAATAATGTACCTATACAAATGACACTTTTGTATTTTACCTTTTACAATATGAAGATTTATATACTCGGACGATGGCGACAATGATTTTTTCTACGGTGAACATCGCACGACGTGCACTCTTATGGAAACTTTTTAAAATAGTAGGTAGGACCTACTTAACAATATACATTCTACGACGTAGGTACCGAAATATTATTTCGATAAGCAATATATTTTTCGAACAAAGTTACGCAGTCGGACATTTGAATCCCCTGTACCATTTATACATATATATGCAGACGACACACGTGCACTGAAAGACTTTGTCGTCTTCATTGTGTTTCTCGTTCCTTTATTCTACCTTGTATAGCAATAAGTAAAATAAATCGATCTCTGTACAATTCTTGCTTATAGAACGTGTAACCGTCTTCTTTGCATGTGGGTGGTATTTGTACCATAGCTACGTATTTTATACGTATTGCAATTTAGGTGTTATTGTTACTTTCGACGTTTTATGCAATGCCCTATGGCCTCTTAAGAATTGGTAACTGACGGGTCATTTTATAAATGAAACGAATTATTGGAAATATATATTGAGACGGGTCGTTACTCGTTGCTTTCAGTGCATTAAACTGGTTATTTTTCGATAATAAAGTCGAGAAAATGTTCGGACCTCACGTATTGCTCTCAACCTTCGACTTCTTATTATCAGCGGGGGTGCGCGCCGGTGCTGTTCTGTGACTGACCATATGCACGAAACCCCAGACATGCAATCGCCGATGAACGAGCAATTTTAATGTGACAAATAATAAGTTGGTAATAATATTAGGTAAATTAAAATAATAATAATAATTTTTTGATTTGCGCTTATTGCGCATAGCGCAAACACAATGAATAAGATATAATATTGCAAACCTTAAATTGTTAATAGGTCTAAACCAATAAATTATTTATTATTACATTTTTGTTCAAATAAAATATTAAAAAATTCCCCCTCATAGCACATGTTAAGATGCATCATAACTCATATTTTAATATTTTGAAATATCACGCCTAAATATTACAAATGTTACAATAATTAACTAAATATTAGTTAGATATAATTTTTAGTAGGTAATTTATTATTTAGTTATATTTATATTAAAAATCAATATATTTTTAGTGTCAGATAAATGCAGTTGTAGACAATGATAATTTGGATACAATGATTGTATTACCACAAACTGTCAATGGTACCTAAAAGAGAGATACTGTATTAAATTGTAGTATATTTTATATTGTATATTGTAAATGATAATATATAATATTTCATTAAATCAATAAATTACATACCTTTGAGACAATTGTGCTTTATGCTTTACATTAACAGAAATAAGCTACTATTATGACAAAAGATGCCTGTTGAAAAAAATAAGCTAGAGTTCTATTATATTATTATCGTATATTCAATGTGTCCATTATCATTCCACTGTTGTTACAATATGGATAGGTATAGTAGTAC
>NC_040880.1:55639511-55663969 GCF_003676215.2 Rhopalosiphum maidis
TTTTTAATAAATTATATTTTTACAGTTTAATATAGTGGTGTCATGTAGAATTATAATATCCATAATAATATATAAATGTATTGATTTATTGAAGTATAAATGATTCATTAAAACAAATTTGGTTGTTTCATTTGTTATTCAAAAAATGACAAATAAAAGTACCAAATTTTTTATTTAAATAAACATTGAGTACAAAATGTATTTTAACAGTTTTTGTGTCACAATAATTTATAAATACACTATAATTTTTATGTAACGTCATTTTCTGTTTAACGAAATATTTTTGCTTCCACAACAAAATTAGAATTAAATTTATGTAATTTCTATTTACCTAATAGAACGCATTTTTTTTATCTACAGATTATAGATACCTACTGTATACATTACAATATAACATATACAATGTATATTATACATAATATATAAAATTAATAAAACAAAAATACTATCTGTTTTATTCATTTTATTACATTGTAAATTTTTGTCGATTTAATTTAGATTCTTAAAAATGGTAGATGTGAAGTAATTGTCTGTCAACAATGATTTACTTACAGCATTTTATTCATAAATCATTCTAAAAGGCACAGCGAATACCAAATATGTACATAGTACATTAGTACATATTATTTATATATACATTTAAAAGCTAAACATTGAGTTTTTTGGCATTTTTATGTTGAATAATCATTCATGATAATTTTTGTTTAATAATAGTGCATTTTATTTTGAAATGAAAAAAAAATAATAATACCATTTTAAATTTTATTAATAATAAAGCATCGAATTTAATAACGAGTTCCATCGAAAAGAAATTAAAAAATAAGTCGTATACTATTATAGCCACTATGATATTATATTATTATACTTTGTAGAACTAAGAAAACATAACGTATGATATTATTTATAGTGTTATAATAATATTACATAAAACACATTTATACATATATATTTATTTTCATATTGTAAAATTTAACCTTTTGTTTAATGTGCATATTTTTTTTTACAAAATTACTGCTTCAGTGCAACGTTGTTATAATATGTACATAGCTTGTATTGTGTTCATTTGTAATTAAAATGTATAATTTGCTTAATAATAATGATAATAATATTCTGTTTTGTTCCATTGTATGTACCTACAAAGGACAAAGGTAACATATGAAAATGCACATAAAATATAAATATATAAGTCAGAAAATAATAAGGGTAATAAAGGTATTGATTGCTTATTTATGTTCTATATAATATTATATTGCTCCTAGCTGTATAACTATATAGCTATATATACAACGGAAAACGTAGCTACTAGTAAACTATATATTAAATGTTTATATGACACAATATACTGCGTGGTTCTTTTATTGAACAAAACTCATTATTTCAAAATGTATTATGTTTTTGAAAACATTTTTACATATGTATTATTTAATTTTTTATCGTGATATTTTTAAGTTTTTACTTTTTTGAATAAAAAACATACATTTTTAATTCATATGCCTAAACAGAATATTTTTTGGAGTATACACAACAATCGGAATTCGAACCAAGAGTTGCTGAGTTATAAGTATTCAACGTAAGCAGAGTAGTATAGATCAACGTTTTACGGAGCATCTCTTACCTCCCACTCCGCTTAAAATAACTTTAGATACTTATAAATCATAAGCTACTCGTTCAAATTTAAATTTAAATTTATCAAAATACTCCGAACAATATTCTGTTTTAGAATTTGGAATTAAAAATATATATTGACATTCAAAAAAAGTAAAATAACTTAAAAATTATAACGATAAAAAATATTAAATAAAACTGTTTTACTTAGATTAGAAACTATATTAATACATTTTGAAATAATAAATTTTGTTTGATAACAAATTTCCCTGTTTTCATTTATATACTGTAAGACAATGTTTGTATGTGTATATGGTATAAGCGGTCCCCGTACACAGCCCGGCCGCCCGGGCTATCGAATTCGTAGTTCTAAAATTTGGTAGATTGGTAATCCTATACCCGAGGATGTGTACATTGAATCAAAAAGTTTAAATTGTGCATTTTAAAGAAGAGCTCGCGCAGAGATTTGTTGGTCAAAGAAGAACGATATTTTTTTATTTATATAGGATTGCCACCATCCACCAGTAGGCGCGGCAATGGTAGAAAATAATACAATTATTATAATTGAGTATTATTTAAACATGTGATTGATACATGGTCAAAAGAACTCAAACGACCGTGTTAAAAAACCTGTGTTATATACATTTAACGGAGTCTAAGGAGACATAAATCTTCGTGTATTTAATTTGTCATAAGCGATGTTGTTCTTGATTATAATACCTGTATTTTATTTTGAACGTCACGTTTGGATGTATTATTAATAATCGTATGTGATATTTATTTATGTACGTGGGTTTTAAAACAGAAAAATATTTGTTTAATAAATATAAACATAAACCAAACTATTTTCCACTATTCGTTTCTTATTTACAGTGTGCGCTTCATTCGAGGGTTAATTATTGTACAACAAGATTTGGGTGTAAAACTTTTCATGAAAATATATTTTAATTTTAATAACGTCAAATGGGTCATTAAAATTACAAAATGGTTCCAAGATTATTAAATAATCATCCTTACGAATCAAATATTCTATCTACTCTATCTACTTATGCTAATTTTACGTAATATAATTTAATACGTAATCCTTCTGGATCATTACCTGATCTAGTGTCTCAAAAATTTTTAATGTAAATGTTAATTCTGAAACTTTTTCACTTATTTATTTGGACTACAAATTTCATCCTGTATTACAAATTACTTCCTTTTTTTGTCTGTAAATAATTTACATTTAATGAGATTGTATATTAGGGATTTCGTAGATGTGCTAATATTATAATATAGCATCATTAAATCTTGTATGGCTTCAACTGATGGAAGCTGCACATTTAAAGATTTATACATTAATATGTAAAATTATTTAATATTATTAATTTATTTACATAGTCATCAAAATGTTTATTCTCGCCAAAATGTCTTTTATAGTTTCCAATACTTACTTTTAAAACAGTTAATTTCGTCCACACAATCTTATGGTGTTTTAAAAGCTATTGATTTAATTCAAACTGTTTCTCCCGAATTATACAATTCAGATATGGTATCGAATGTATCTTAAATCATCATATTGCCGTTATTATCATACTTATAACAGTTAAAACTAGAAACGCTTGATAATAGTAGGAAAAGATAAGATTTATGTTTTATTTTTAAATTAACCAACTGGGATATTAATTACTGAAAATTGATTTCTTATCGAGTTTTAATGTTCCAATTCGTAGAATTATACAGTTGAATACTTTTTATGGGACATTCCAGTGTTCGAATTATTGTAAAAATTCCCCTATAAATAGATTTATGTAATTTGTAATTCTGTTACAAAATATTTAAATATTGATCTGTTTTCTTATGTCTCAATAAATAATTTTAATTATTATCTAAATAGTCTTTTGGCTGGATAATTACATTATATTTCATTATCATTCACTAAAGAAAATGATTAAAAATATATAATAATGAAACTTAACTTAAACGTATAAACATTTTTATCATTATACATTTTTAATCATTTTCTTTTAGTGATTTTTTTTTTATGTTTACAACATTACATACATATATTATACTTAAATATTTCTATTTACCGATTATATCACCATTTGTTAGTTTGTGACTTAATAAGTATATTATATTTAAATTAACTGTCATTTAAACAACAAAATATGATTGTAAATCCTAAACGTATGCCTGATTAAATACGAAAATAAATGTTGGAAAAAAGTTACATTTTTGTTGGTAGCTTCCTACAAAACTTGGGTTGTTTCATTAATTTTGAAAATTACAATTACGACTCGAGTTTAATTTAGTTTAGAACATGTTCATACTATTATTATATTATAAAGCTTACCATTTTATAGTTTCGAATAACTTTTAACCAAAGTAACATTTACATTTGAGTTACACCAATAATAATATACGTTTGTTTTGTGAAATTCTCCATATAATATTAGCATTTGAATTGTTTATACAAATAAAATTACTTGGAAATATATTTTCGAAAATTTCGTAGAAAAACTTAGATTTTGAAAGTTTGAAGTGGAATTTTCTGTAAATCTTACTTACTAAAATATATCGAATGAGTGTATTTAAAAGACTTAATTCGATTAAAGTAATATATAATAGTAGTATTACTAACATTATTTCGAATACTTAAATAGATACTCTTAGTCGGGCTGAAGTAAGAAAAACGAAAAAAAATCGACGGGTAATTTTTTTGTCATCCCTCCGACGTCCTCGGCTACGCAGGTATACGAAAATAAATGTACAGTACTACATTTATAATAATATATAATATTATGCGCGCGCGGGCTTAAAGTCCGTTCGGTCGACCATAAAATGAATACGAAAATCTGCTCTTCCCCACCGCCCGGACGCGTTCGTTACAATATAATATAATATAATATAATATTATCCTTCCGTCGCATTAACACCACCGCCGCGCGCGTACACGTAGTTATTTGGACCGGATACGCGCGACGCTGCAAAGGGACAGCGGACGCGGAGCAGTCATCGCCTCCGTCGCCACTCCGCGCAATATTAACCGTATATATATCTAATAATACATATTATTATTATTATTATTATTATTATTATCATTATGGTTATTATGATATGCATACGACTACGGATCTAACGGATAAAAGTTGCGGTAATAATTATATTGCGTTTGTATATATATATATATATCATATTATTATATATTAACTGCAGTCGGTGTGTAGCGCGTCTCTCTGTCGTCACCGTCGTCGTCGCGTCTGTCGCGAGTGTTGCGGCAGCGGCGGTAATCGGTTTACAACACACCGGCGCGCGCGCAAGGATTATAAGGGTGTAAAATGGGTGTGTGGGTCTGTGGGTGTGTACACACACACGCGCGCGGAACAACGATAGAGCGGTCGGCAGACGGGCGCCTGGCCATCATATTGTCGCCGTTCCTTCTGTTCGCGTCGGGTCGACGAGCTTTCTATATCATATTATATGTATACCGCTGCGAAATCGCTCGGACGCGTATTTCGATATAATATTACCCACACAAACACACACACACTTGCGCGCGCGGGCGCGTAAACCCATCTTTGTGGGTGTGCGCGCGCGGAGAGCGAGTGTGAAAGAGAGAGAGAGAGAGAGACACGAAATCGTTATTGTTATCGTCATCCGTTTAAATCGCGGTCGGACGAGGAAGGGGATGACGAGAAGCAGCCGACTTTAAATTATACATATTATTATTATTATTATTATTATTATTATTATACACTGGCTGGCTGCGGCGGCAGACGATATTATAAGAGGAGGAGACTCGGAGGAGTAAAATATATAATAGTGGCTGTTATGATTATTATTGTTGTTGTTGTTGTTGTTGTTGTTGTTTCATACAATATATATATATACACATGTATACACGTTATATTGCATCGGTCTTATGTATGTATATTTTATAACGCGCGACGACATTGCTCGGGTTTTTTTTTCTTAATTCGAATGTGTTCTTTAATTGCGTTTTCCGAAAAGCAACGTCTCGTTTACTGTCCGACGCGCCGTTATGCTGCAACGACGTCCGCGTCAATATGATATTCTCTTCTTGAAAATCGCGTTATTCGTGGATATTCGTTCGCGGCATCGGGACGGGCGCTGCGGCAAACAAAAAAACATTATGCTCGTAGTGATAATTCGGGCGGGCACGTGTTATGCATTGCGCGATTAACAATAATAATAGCGATACAGTCAGAAATAAGTCATATAATTAGTACGAGAACAAGAGTACTATAATAATCGGAAAAACTGCGGGCGTCCTTGTATTGGCCATTCTGGTCACAGTCAATATTACAACGGGTTGTTTTTTACACATTGTAAGAACCAGTGGCATCAAAATGAAATCGAAAAGTTTGAACTTAACGCACTGCTATAATATGCGATTATCGGATACTTGCAAAATGATTTTGTGGAATAGCCATTGTATTAGATCATTATTAACTCTAGGATTTAAATTGCATTTTTGGTAGTGTAATTTCTATTAGAATTAGTTACGCATTATTCATACAAACATTAGTAGTGAATTTTAGAAATGCGCACGACATTAAATTATTTAGAATCAGAATATTTGTAGTTCAACTCGTTCAAGGGTATCAGCTGATAATAAAAATACCACATTAAAAATTCAACAGTAAAACGACTTATAATAAATGAACGGTATTTTTAGTTTTAATAATAAATCACATAACACTTATGTGTTATGCTAAATACCTATACTAAAATATATTGTATTATGCCTACTTTAAATTTAATTGAAATTAAAACTTCTTAGCATTGTGTAATTAAATGTTTTTAAACGAATTTAGTGATGAAACATTATTGTATGAGTAAACGTCATTGGACACATTGTATAAAATACACAATAGCTCTTCAACTGGAACATACTAATTAATAAAGCGTCTAAAATTACTAAAAACTAACAATATGAGACCATAAAATGTAACAAAAATATAAGAATGTTATTATTTTTAACTATATTTTTTATTCGATTGTTTTTGTCCAAACAGTTATTGTAATGTACCTACTATATGGTGTTTTTTAGTAGATTATTTAATTAACGGACAAAAAAGTATTTGTATTAGCTATAAATACAATATAATATTAATTTGTTTAGTTACATATTGTTTTAATAATGTTATTTTAAAATGTATAAGTACTAAATACTAATAATAGTGTGTAGGTATATAATTTAAGTTAGCTTATGATTTATGAACATAATGCTACGAAAACATATCGTATAAATGATTTAAATTATCATACTGATAATTGTTTCATGTCGTTGAATGCATAATGAAATTGTAATAATTACGAGAATGGAACACAAGTTAGTCGTCCGGAGTCACATTCAAATGCTAATAGAAGTCCAGTTATCCATATTATAATATTCATGGTGGGTATGTATTTAATGTTCATATAGAAATACGGAATACAAATGAACAGTTCAATTTATTGAGCAAATACTAAATGTGTAACAATTAACATAGTAATATTTGCTCTGATGTATCTACAATCGATTTGTTGTATAAGCCTCGTTGTGAATGTTAACAAATTTTAATTAATTATTTGATTGTCTATATTTCCTGTTAAACATACCACTAAACAATTTTCAATTGTTTTCGAATCAATTATTAATGAAAAAAATAAATAACTATCTCTTACTGAGATTAAAAAGTATTATTTTGCTATAGAAATATTTTTAATATTATTGTTATAATTATTATTCTTATTTTTTTAAAAAAAAATTACTTAGTTTGGGATTATAAGAGTACAAAAATATAATTTAACCAGTATTATTAATTGTTTTATAAGGTAGTTATAACTGTGTTTTATATTTAATAGTATACTATATATTATATATGTATACTGTCTCATCGATTTACTGGGTATTATGGCCGTTAATAAATTAAATAAATAAGTAAATAAATTTTATAATGTATATGTTAATATAGATCAAAGTAATAATTCATTATTATACTAACTCTAAATGAAAAAAAAAAAGAAAAGAAAACCCTAACGAAAATCGTTGGTAAAACTGGATTATGACTGCTAAACACGTATAGATTAAACTTTAAACCTATATGTTCTTTTAAGTTGTAATGTTTAGTCAAATTAAATAAATATAATTCATTATTTTAACTTGTTATAGCTTATAATATTATTAAAGGTGTGTTGTATTTTAATGTTTAATTAGAACACGTCATATTATCATTTTTTAAAAGTACCAAAATACGCATTTAACACACACACACACAAATAGAAAAATTGAAATTCTAGTTTTTTTAAATGATTATTGTTTTCTTTATAAAAATTTCTCATCGGCCATCAATATATGACTTTTAATTAGTTATAACTCACAATATTTTTTTATTAAATTATGGTATAAAAGTGAAATTAATTATTATTCATGCATATATATATATATATAGTATGAAATTGATTTTCAATTAATATAAAATTATCCAAACTTTTAGGTATAGCTGAGAGTACTACAATTAATAAACGGTTTTTAGAACACTAACGAATAGACGATAAAAAAGGAAGTTAGACTAGAATAAATTGAGAAAATATTACGAAATTGTGTTTAAAAAACAGAATAATAAGTTATTATTGGGTTTCCGATAAAGCTTTGAGTTTTAAAAAAAAGTTCTAGTAAAGCGGGACTTAGATTATTCTCAGGCATTGAATATGAAGCTGATTCTGGTACTAGAGTCAGTTCTGAACTGGGAATCGAATTAAATAAAGGTACTGAAGACAACACAGGAGAAGATACTTCAGTTGGAAATGAACTCGATGAATATAAATTAATAGCTAGCTGAGTGGGCTGATCAAGATTATGTGTTGACTCTGATAAATATAATGGAGTGGATATCACAGGAGTAAGAATTGTGCTGAATGGTTCCGATGTGCATAGAATGGGAGTTGAACTATGTACATTAATTGAAGAAGATGTTGTAGTATATAAATTCGTAGACTCTAATGAAGTAGGTGTAGATGATGAAACTAGAGTAGGATTTGAACTCGGCAGAGTTATTAGGTTATTTATATGTGAGATAGATGGTGTAATACTTGAACTTGGTAACTTTAATAATACAGATTTGGGAGACGTAGATTGAGTAAGAACTGTATCCAATAACGGTAACGGAGTCAGTGTAGAAGATAACGCTAATGTAGCAGCTGTACTTGTTAAACGCGATGTTGTGGATTCGGTTGGTTGTTCAGGAGTAGATGTAGAAATGGGCAAAAGTAATGATGTAGTCGTCGATTGTTGAGTGAGAATTGAATTTGACGAAGATTCTGATGCATAACCATAGGCAGTTGTAGAAATTGAATTCGATAAAGATGACGGAGAAAACATGCCTGAAAAATTCTCGATATTTTGCGATAAATCTGATGAATCAGAATTTATGGAGAGCAATCCATGAGATGGAGAAATTGAACTGACATGACTTGCATTACTGATCTAAACAAATTATCACACTTAATATTAATTATTTTTATTATTAATTAAAATAACTATAAGTTATTATAGTGCACTAATATTTGGAAATTTATTTACAAATTTCATAAATGATGGATCGCTAAATATAAAAATATGTTTAATGATTCATAGTTATTAAATAAAACAGCTACCTTGAGTTTTTAAAAATAAAAATAAAATCATAGTCTACTATAATTACGAGGTATATTTATATTATTATATTGTACAAATAAAAAAACGGATATATGAATACATTACATAAATAGGTATGGATATTTCTAAAAGTTGTGATTGAATTTTCGTTATTATTTATAAAAAAAATAACTATATGACTGATAAAAAAATAATACTTGATAAATAATTTCAGTAGTAGTATGATTTACCAGTTTTAATCAGAATCTCATTTTGACCAATTTTAATGAATTGATTAATTGATTATTATTTATTATACATATTTAAGTAACGAATGATTATAGTACTTTACAGTAGCAATAATGAAATTGTTACCCGTGTTCAAAGAAAATATGATAATTAATATTAGAAGTTTTTACAAAAAAATTAAACATATTATTATCTAATGATATTCTACAAATATTTTTTTTTCATATTATATGTCAAGTACATATATAATGGTAATTCAACATTTTTTTAACTCTGCACACAAAATAAAACTTATTTTTTTATGTAATTTAGTAGAGATTTATAAATCATTTATATTATGTAAATAAATTTATTTTAATAATATTTCTTACCTTATTTATCATTTGAAGCATAGCTAGAACCACCAAAATTCTAAAACTTGTCATATTGTGTTTTAGTTTTGTAGAAATTTTTAATTTAAACGAGTGATAAAAACATTTTTTTAAGGTTTATATACCAAAAATTGTTTGAGATTTGTTATTTATTAAATCACGTTCTTAGTTATTACTTATCATGATATACAAATTAATTTTTATCAAATTTTTATTCATTCATGTACAAATAATGGATAAATAAATTGCAAGAACATACAATCAGATTTATATAATAATCGTATGATATTATTCCAACTTCCGAGGTATCACTTTACTGTAATGTTAAATAAACTTCGTCATAAAATTAAGCGCGATTAAAATTTTTTACTATTTAGTGGTTACAATAATAAAAAAAAATATTTATATTTATACTTAAAAAGATCTTTATAGTTGTTACTGTTCGAATGAATATTTCAGTCGGAATATATTTTTTACTATTATGTGTATATATATATTATATTATACCATAATATAGTTTGCGAATAAGGTTCAAATGAAATAAAATGTTCTCAAAATAGTATGGTTCATAAAATATTTTACTGTTAAATATTAATTATAATCGATTATCTTTATATTCTACAGTAGTTATAAACGATAATAAATAGCGTGAACAAAAACAAAGAAAAACTGGCCTGCCTTAAAAAAAAATTGTGGTCAAATAAACATTAAAAAAAAAAAAATCATAGATAATATTACAAAATCAATTTCTAGTAAACCAAAAACCTATGTTTACGTTTTATTACACAGCAAAATGTCTATAATATAACAGTATTATATTATATCATAATAATTTCGTTATACTATTAAACGGTTTTTTTTTTCATTATTATTATTTATTATTATAAAATTCGTACGGGGACGGTGCAGAACCGCAGCCGCATGGCGATAATAGTGACAGCGCCGAGCCGGCATATCATTGCAATCCGAGGCGGCACGCAGCCGAAGGTCGGTTGCACGTTGAACGACAGCGGTTTTTAGCATGACGGGTATCAATTTCGGCAGCAGCGGCCGTGCGGAGGCGCGATGCACGGGGCCGAGGGCGACATGAACTCGGCCAAGTCGGACGGCGACAGACCGTTAACCGACGACGACGGCGCAGGCCCGCCGGACGCACAAGGCGACTGCTGCAGACGTGCACCAGTAGGGACAAGGCGGTTGATCGGGAAACGACGAACACGTGCAAAGTCGTGCGGGTGCGGGCGCCGGAACTGCTGCAGCCGCAGGGCAGGGGCACGGGCTGGGGCTCGGAGCCGAGCACGGGAGGTCTGGGCAGGACGACGTGAACGCGGTCGGCCAAGGCGAGTACGAAACGGTCTGGTACGGGGTAGGTCCGTTGCTGACGGGGGGCCGCTGCAAGACGATGGACGGCAAGTGGGTTGTTGTCTGCAAGGGGGGAGGCTGTAAGGATTCGGACGCGGACAGCAGCAATGCGGCTGCCACGATCCACTGCAGGTGCAGCCTTCGTCCGAACGATCGAGTGTTGCACACGATGGTTCTGCCGAGCGACATGTCGACGGGTTTTTGTACAAGACGCACGAGTTCGGCGTGGCCTGGACGGGATGAAAACAATAAATAAAAAAAAATAACAATCGTTACACGATAGACCAGTGTTCCCCAACCTTTAGTGGCGGCGACTTGTTAAAAAAAATGTCTAGTTATGCTGTCATACTGTTATAGGTTTTATCGGGTTTTAGTATGATTTTTTAGTTTATTCTTACAATTTTAAAAATAATATCCCCTTGATCAGTCAAAAAAAAAATAAAATTCAAGACACGTGAGTTGGAAAACACTAGACGCAATAGATCGTACTTTGGTTTGCATATGACACGATGATGTACATTTATTTTTTTTTTAATAATTATAATGTCGTTTTAAAACGACGTCACTTACCTCGGCGGCTGAGAGAGTCACTGTTGCGGATAACACAGCAACAGCTATTATTAAAGCGTTCATTTTAAAATAGCCCTGAAGAAGACGGACAGCGACAGATGACGGACGATTGTATGTGGAAAGTTTGCGCGGTGTTTGGATTTTATACTGAAACATTGTACATTGTTGTCCATAATTTCACGTTCTAAAAAAAAAAGTTCGTTAAAAACTGATTGCACAAATTCTATCGACCGCGTATTTGTTACAAATATATTATGTTTATATTTGATAAAAATACGCGGAGTGATTTACCGCCAAATAAAAATAAAGTTCATTGATCTATTTCAGATAATAGAAGTTAATAAGTTTTGACCACATTTCAACTATGTTAATTTACTTCAAACAAAGACGCCTCATGTACGATGTACGTATAAATAAAAATTCTCAATTTTCACTTTCAATGTGCACGAGTAGGTAGATATTTATTTATTATCATTAATGTTTACGACGATTATAAAAATACTTAAACTGATTTTATATTTTTTTTTTAATTATAAAATGTCAATAACGTATAGGTATAGTGGTATAGAGGTAACGAGTTATTAGTTAATATTTGTATAACCCTTATCCAATCAAAAGACATGTTTTATTTTCTCCAACCTTAATAATAATAATATTTTAATATACGATAAATAATAAAGATTTTAACTATAGAACTTTATTGTTATTATTTTCTAAGCCAAATATTTCATTAGTTAGATAATTATATTTATATACATAGTTATGATAGTATATAATCTATTTATTTTAGATTCTAAAAGCGGAAATAGAAAAATTAATTTTACATGTTGTTTTTGTTGTGATGCATTGTAGTTTTGATTGGAAACAACTAACAAGATCAACAAGTTACAGCAATTATACCTACATATAAATTAAAAACAGGTTTTAATTTAAAAAGGTTATTTTTTAAATATTCCATTATTTTTTTAGAAAATGGCAAGATATGGTGATACCTTAAGAAATGTTAGTAAATAATACTACATTTAATTATGATTACATATTTTCCATTGATTCATTCGGCAATGTTTTTACAAACATTTCAAATTTAAATACAAAAGCGCTCCAAGCCCCAAGGTATTGTCCAATTTATATTTTGAATTTCATATTATGCATTATACATTTATACACACATAAGTACATCGCGAGATTATACATTTTTTGAATTTATATACATAATATATATTAAAAATAAAATGATAATATAGAACAATTATAATTTTTATAACCTTTAGATATGCATAATAATAGTATAAATAATATGTAAAACATAAACAAAATAACTGATTTGCAGGATTACTCTGCTTTATATTGTACAACCACACTAATAATAACTACAATAGTCACTGGGAGTCTGAAAGGGGATGAATACATTGGTCTCTGCTTTCAAATAAACGATTGGTCTCCAGGGTTCGTTCAAGCTGTGTTCAGACATGAGTTGTCGCATAAAAAAATAACTATTTTTTACGTAGTAATATGACATACCACTTTCATGACTCTTTAGGGATTTTATAAGCGACTTCCGTTCAAGAGTCATACTTGAATTTTATTATTAAGCAAAACATGTTTTTCCTCGTGAACGTTTATTAAATACAATCATAGCTATATATTATAGCGATAGCCTATACGGCGATACGACGTTGTTTTTGTCATAATATTTATTTTCGTGATTCTATTACTAATTACAAAAATAATATACGTATTATTCTTATCATAACATTATTCTGCTTTTACTATACCTCGACATTGTCAAATAGTGCAACTAACGAGTAACGACGTCTTTATTTATTTTTAATACAATTATTCAAATCATTACCTATATCATAATGAGTGATGGTATATCTAGGAAAAGTGCTACAAAGTACAAAAAACCCGAGAAGAGCACGAAGAAAAAGAAAAAAGGGTGATTCAAAAAACAAGAAACTTAATAGTTTTTTCACAAATTTAAAAACAGGTAAAAACGATTTACTAAAATAAATATTTTTTTTTTTTAATTTTTGATGACACGTTCACTGCGGAGATGATTTGTCAGCCTAGAATATATCCTAGGAATTATAATTCCCAGTGGTTGGTGAAAAAGGAGGTTTATTTTTGAATACACCAATATTTAAGTTTATTTATAATTATTGTAAGCCAAATTTATGGAAAATCTTGTATTACATTTTCAACTCTCCGCTACTTATACAAAACATTATATGAATTTTACCTACAAAATAATTTGCAAATATTCATAATTTTGAACAATATATGTCAATATTTGAACTTCAAACACTAATAAAAAAAAAAATTGTGCCTGTATATTTTATAATTCAATAATTGTTGAATCACTATAAGACAAACTTATGAGAAACTTTGTATTGTATTAAATTTAAAAAATTATAAAATATTTTATATAAAAAAAAAAAAACATATTATTGTAAAATCAATACATTCATCACTTCATTCAGAAATAAAAAATACACAATTTTTATTTGATTAACAATTAGGTAGAATTTTTGTAATTTACTATTTACAATTAATATTGATTATTGAATATTATATTTATGTTAAACTCATCTACTTCTACTACTTCTCTCACATTAACTACAAGTACTATTACTTTAACTACGAATACTTCAACGAGTTCAACTTGTCATTCTAATACTGAATTAGACATTACGCATAGCCCTACTATTTTGTCCGTTTCAACACCTTTAGAATTGGAGAAAGAAAGCCACGCAGGTGAATTTAAAGATCTGATTTCCATAGATATAGCTAAATTTACAGCCCCGAAATCTCCAGTATCTTTAATGATATAACTGTAAATACAGATCCTGCCAAGGATAATAAACGAAACGACAATAGACAAAATACTTTCGAGAGAGATAAATCAGAACATACCCGAAGATTATTCTGTCACAAGAAGGTATTACTCTTCAGTAAGTGGATATCGGTCATCGACAAAACTTGCATTTGAGAGAAAAATAACAAAACTGCATAGAAAATATTGAAGTTATTCTTCGAGTAAAAAGCACTTTTTTGCATTCCGTGCCTTTTATTTGGTAAAGGTAGTTCAAAATTTGGTACAGATGGATATGATGATTGGATAATGTACACAGTGGCCTAACCTCTCTTGAAATTCTTCAGAGCATATTCAAAGCTCTAGCACTTTCTTAAACAGAAGTAAGTTGAAAAATCGAATAGGTAAAGGGCTCTACTTACAATTTAAAATGAAATGAATTATTGGAAAAATATGGTTCAGCGAGTTGTAGCGGTAGTAAAAATACTTGGTAATTGAGTACTACTATTTAAAGGGAAGAATGAGCAATTTGGGTCAAATAAGAATGGAAATTTTATGATGTGCTTGGAGCTTCTTGCGGAATTCGATCCTTTTATGTCAAATCATTTAGCTAATTATGGATACCCGGGTCGGGGTAAGACATCCTATCTGTCTTCTACAATTTGTGAAGAGTTTATTTCCTTGATTTCAAAAAAAGTATTAATGTGATTATTGACGAAGTAAATCGTAGCAAGTATTTTTCCATTGTTGTTGATTCAACGCCCTATATCAGTCACGTGAATGAATTGTCGTTTGTAATCAGATATGTGAAACGAGAAATTCAAGAAGATACGCCAGCTGAAGTTGAACGATTTTTAAAGTTATACCCAATGTTTGACACATTACACAAGAATGCATACATTTCAAAACTTGTATGCAAAATGCAACAGAAAAAAACAACAAAACCAAAGTTTGTTTACATATTTTAGAAATCAGAATTTAGAAGAACTATTTCCGAATGTTAGCATAGCTTTAAGAATATACTCCTGTACAGCGGTTAAAAACTGTTCGGCAGAAGGTCGTTTTTGTATCTCAAAAGAACTAAAACATATATAAGATCTACTATTGGCAAATTCGGTTAAATAATTTGGCTCTCCTGTGCATTGAATCAGAATTAGTGTCGACAATTGACTTTCAAGATCTAATCGATACATTCGCTAACCTCAAAAGCCGAACGAACATAATTAATATTTGACTATTGTATTCATTTAAAATAATAAAGAATAATTTAACTAACAATAAATTTCTATATGTATTTTGTTTTTAAAAAAAAAAGTTGAAAATGAAATGGCGGCAATGTCCTGCTTGTAGGCGGCAAATTGCTTAATCCGCCACTGTAATAATGTACATACAATTAAAAAAATCTTTAAGTTGATAATTTTTTCCAAACATTGATAAATCGAGTACCTTGATTACCGTGTTTATATGATGCAGCAGTTAGTGCGCATTGAGTTATTCCGAGAGTTATGTGTATATAAACGCATTTTTAATTCGTATTAAACAGATGCCAATTATTATTTAATTCGATTCATCAAATGAATTCAAATCGAATTAACTCTTACTCCGGGATTAAGAAATGCTTATAAACGCTTTAATGTGAATTAATATTTTAGTGGTTGTTTTAAAATGTCATTTTATAAAGCCTGAACTAAAAAACATTTGTATTATTATTTAATTTTATTAAACATCTATTGATATTTAGGTGCATATAAACCGAAAACCCGCTGAGTTAATGAGCATTAACTGTTGTATATAAACGTAGTAAGTAGGTCGAGTTTTAAATCAAAAACGTTTTTTAAACACTATGAAATACAATCGAATTCAAATTTAATATTGTTATTATGGCAGAAGCCCAATATTGATACCTACCATATAGTACCCACAGCATTAACCATTTAGGATTTACCCAATTTTTTTTTAAACTCAATAATATGATAAAATCTCCAATTTTCAAATATACATATATATTTTTTTTTATTTTAATAAAAAATTTTTATATTTTTATAACAATAATATAATAAGTAAAATATGTACAATATGTTGTCATTTATTTATTTTTAAATATTTATAAACTATATTATATTATGAGTAAATCACTATTTATACTATTTTCTTAACCTAGTTTTGAGTATTATTGTTATGCAAAATAAATACTGTTTTGTCTACACGTGTGTTAAAAGAACTTAAAAATAGGTAAAGTATATTTCATTATATTATTTATTGTAGAAAAAGACAAATAATGAATCATTTTTTGTTGCCTTAGTATATTTGTTGTACCATATTATTTCATCATTGTTTATTATTAATGATTGTAGTGTGGGTTTAACAGAGAATAGCTAATAAAATGACGTCAAGAAGCATCTATTCTTATTAGCATATCGTTATTTAACGTTCACATAAATTTATTTTTCGTACATAACAATTAACTAAAATGAATTATTTTATAACTTATACAATCACAGTATTTTCAATTTTGATTATTTCAGCGACTGCATTTAATGAATATATCAATGATTTTTACGGTATGATCATATTATTTATTGTTTTATTTTAATTATTATTGTATTGCTATTCATACTGAACTATACAAATGCTTGCATTGTTTTTCTTAGTCGTGTTAAGAAATACTCCTGAATTGAGCGTAGCAGATGCTGGTAAAATTTATTAATGTATTTATTTTTTATTTTTTGTTGTATTAATATATATAAATATGATGGTTTGTATATTCCGTTATAATTTATCTAGAAACTAAAACCAATTATTCATACCTATTTTTCTATTAAACTAGAGAACAATATAAATTACATCATATCTTACTTTTAATTTTTACACAATATTAATAATATATATATATATATAGGTAATAAAATTGTTAAGCTTGAAGGTTTATTAAAAAATTGTATTGTTTATAATAGAAAAAAATGTTAAATCTGCTCTACATAAAATTAAAATATACCGAGTAAATCAAGTTGTAGTATATAAATAAGTTATTATTTATCACTAATAAAATATAACATACTATATTCTTTTGACACATTGCCATTGTCATTTTAGAAAGATACTTAATATTAAAGTTTCTTAAAAACTATAAATTTAATATTTATTTCTACATTAGTTTAGAATAAAATAAATTTAATTGTTTAAAATTTGAAAAATATTAAAATGCATACAAAAGAATTGGAGTGATTGTAGAATCGTATGGATATATCTTATTAAATGTATCAATGCGATTTTAGAGTCTATTACAGGGCAGGGATGGCCAAACCGTGGTGCTCGCATTTTATCATAACATTTTACAAAAAAAAATGTTTTAATATGAAATCATATAATTTATATATAAATTATATGATAAGGGGCCGCATATAAAGGAGGACTTTTTCATAAAAATATCAAATATTATAAATATTAAATATAAAATTATATCATAATATGATTTTTTTTTTTTACGTTTTGGCTCTTTCGTATTTATTAATATATTTGGTGGCTCACGAGTCTCTTCTCACTGGCCATCCATGGACTATATATTATGTCATGTAAACATCATTATATCATAATAATACTATATTACTCTAAAATATTTTTTTCAGCCGATTGCAAATGTATATTTTTTAACTTATAATTAGTAAATGAATGGAAATTTAAATGATTTTAATATTTAGTATTAAAAGGTTGATATATTATTAAATTATGTATTTTTAGATGATGGTTGAGTTTACTCACCATTATTCTAAATAATAAATTTATAAAACTATTAATACTAAAACTAATGTTGATTGGTGATTCTCATTTTCAATTCAATTTGTCGTATTCTTATATTTAAAATTGTTATAGCTATAAGAAAAATATATTAAGATATGTGTGTGTGTGTGTGTGTGTGTGTTTGTCTATAAACAATTATTAGTAAAAAGTCTTCTAGAATCTTAAACTTTAATTGTAGTTTATGATAATAAATTGAACCTAGCAGCTACTTCTAAACATTTAAAAAATCTAGTATGTATGAAATTAATCGGTGAACAAAAAAAAAATAATATGGAATATTTAATAGAAATCCAATTTTTGACAAAAATTGATAAAATAAAAATAAACAACCATAAAGGCACATGGAATATTGAACTAGTTTTTATAATTTTATTTTTTATACATTTTTTGAAATATTTGAACCTATTAAAAGATATTTTTCATTTATTTATTTTAATTTTTTTCAATAAATAAAAATAATTTAGACTAAAGTCTTAGAAAATATAATACGATTCTTAATATGCTCTAAGCAGCTTTAAGTTATCTCATATCTTTTTTACATTCAAAACATTGTACATATATGTAACACATTGATAGAACTGCAAATATAGAATTGTAAAAATAAATCACAAAATATTCGGAGAATCATAGTATGTTAAGCTCTTCGTTTGGATGGTTAAAACGATATTAGTTTATTTAATATTTTTAAACTATAAATTTATCAATTTTTGATGTTATAGTTATACAATATAATAATTTAATATTATTAAATTTAACAGATTTTCTAATAAATATTGCTCAAGTTGAAGGTAAGTCATTATATGTTACGGGGTAGTACTTTAATAAACTTCTTTGATGAATGTTAGACTCGGTTATAAGCATAAAATATTATAATCTAAAAACAAAATAAACTATTTTAGTTTTAAATGTTTGATTACTTCAGTTTTATTGAATGACACCATGGAAGGGAAATAGTGTTAGATAAGTTGTAGTCACTGAGTTTATTTTTAAGTAAGTGATAGCTGAATGATGACTTACATTATTGAAGGATGGTACATTTTGTTGGAGATTATAAATGTAGCTACACCATCCGATTCGGTTTGTTCTTGACCAACCACAATATGTATAAGGACGTGGTCAAATAAATTGCGCCTAGAACATCGGGTGTTACTTATATGGGGTTACACCTATTGCGGCTAGTGATGCAGATATAATGCATTGTTGTATTTTAATGGAACGAATTGATTGCTAAATATATATATTGTGTCCTATAATATAATTGTATAATACCATTCATTTTAGAACCTTTTTTGTACCGGCGAAATAGATATATTAGTCTTTATTGTTTATTTATTTTACATACTTACTAAAAACGCCCGTAGCGAGATATTTTGACTAACATCTTTACTTTCTTGATGTTAATCAAGTAAGTATGGTGATTGAAATGAAAAAAGACAGAATTTTTTACTTCAAAGAATTCGTATTAAATGGGAAAATAATAAAAATATAACTAATTTATAATGAGTAGGTGGATCATTAGGCTAGGTTTAACACAAAATATTAATGACAACCACCCGATATCACACCCAAGCGGTATAACGATTTGAATCTACAAAAATGTCCGCGTGAAAAGTCCCAAAATTTCTATTTTTTTAACTTTTCTCCAAAACTGTTATAGCTAAAAAAATTGGTTGATAGTTCATTAAAAAGGGGTGATCAAGTAGATACAAAATGTCGAATTAAAAATTTTCAAATAGAATATTTTTTATTAAATTAATTTTTTCATAATTAAATAAATAGTTATTTCTTGTAAAATTTTCATTTAGCATAGTAGATTACCGAAACCGGAGAACGGATTTTGTTATTTGGGGTCTTGTTATATTCACATTGGCTAGGATAAGTGCTGTGAAGATTTTTTGAGTTAATTTTCAATCGTTAACCTACTACAAAGCTATAAAGCTGAAAAATATAAAAACACGCCTAATAAAATGTGTTTTAATTTGTTTTAAAGTATCGGTGCTGGAGATTGAAGGTAATTATTTGAAAACAAAAAAAAAAACCAAATTTCAATATTATCTATAGCGGATGTATACATTTCATTAGTTAAACTATTGATATTAGATCAAAATATTAAATGTGACACAATTAATTCGATTAATCTAATCATTATACACGTTAATAAAACTACTGCTAACTTAGTGAATTTATATTATATTAACTAAATAAAACTCACACACGAAAGGTATGGCAACACAATTATTTCGGTAAATAGAAACACAAACATGCTCAGCCCAATGTATAAAACTATTTAGCTTATTGTTTGTACTATTTGAATAAAGTTATATAACTAAAATCACACGTATCAACGGAGAAAATTCGAATTGCGAAGTCCATCAAAAGGAAATGAGTTGTCTAGAAAACCAAATGTTATAGGACAGGGGCGGATCCAGACCAAGATAACAGTGGCGGAGATTTTTAAAGGGCATACATTAATTTTGATTAAGTATTTATTTAGGTACATACATATGTTACTTTCCACAGTCTCGTACAGAACAAAAAAATAAATATTTTTTATAGTCATAGTAATAAAAAAATATGTCACTATCATTTTGTTGCCCTTGAAGTATAATTACGTCAAAAATTATAATCAGGGACTTCAAATTATTTTTTTTTCACTCCTATCGCCACCTACTGGATCCGCCACTGTATGGAGATGAGTATCACGACTTTCACTCTTACTGAGATCATAATATTACATGAGGGAGTGTGTCACAAAGAGCTTGTCGAATGGTTTGAAAATAGGATTCATCAGGAGAAAATAGTTAACAATATTGAAAACAATTATATTTGGTAATTTATAACTTTGTTTAAATAGTATTCAATTGAATAAATGTATATAAATATTAATAGACAAACAATAATTGTTGTCGGAAGATACATAGTTTTCTAGAGTTGGATCTTCACACCAATGTCACCACAAAAAACATTTCTCGAAATAAATATTTTATGTTTATATATTTTAATGACATATAATTATTTATGTTTTTATATGATAATAATTAAATATATAAAATATATAAAAATAAACTGTTTCTACGTGTTTATTATTTTTAATAATTATTTATCTTTATTTTTTAGTAATACATCGTACGTATTTCAGTGGTCTTTTTTTTAAATAAAATAATTAAGTAGATTATCCAATTTTAGGTGAAGTATATAATTTGACTAAAATACGATGATATTGTAATCATTTTTTACATTAGTTCTCTAAAAATAGAGCAACTATACATTTCTGAAAACTCTTGAATATAATACAAAGACACAATTTATAAACTATTGATTTTAATATTTAAATGTTAAACAATTAATTCGATTATTCTAATCATTGCACACGTTAATAAGTACTGCAACTTAGTGAATTTATATTATATTAACTAAATAAAACCTATATATGAAAGGTATGGTAACACAATTATTTGGGCAATAAAACCACAAACATGGCCATGTCAATGTAATAAATTATTATGCTCATTGTTTGTACTATTTGAATAAAATTATATAACTAAAATAACACGCATCAAACTATCAACGAAGAAAAGTCGAACTGGGAAGTCCACCAAAAGGAAACGAGTTGACTAGAAAACCAAATGTTATATTGAGATGACTACCACGACTTCCACTCTTACTGAGATCATAATATTATATGAGGGAGTGTGTCATAAAGAGCTTGTCGGATGGTTTATTAATTGGATTGGCCAGGAGAAAGAAATTAAAAATATTGGAAACAATTATATTTTGTAATTTATAATTTTGTATTAAATAAATGTAGTAGAAGATTGACTAAAATGTATACAAATATTAATGGACAAACAATAAGTGTTGAGGGGGGTGCATATTTCTAGAGTTGGACAGTAACACCAATGTAATCACAAAAAAATCATAAATTATGATAAATAAAATCAAATCAATTTTATGAAATATTTCATAAATATAAAACAATATGGTTCTACTTGTTAATTATTGTAAATAATTATTTATCTATATTTTTTAGAAAATATAAGTATGTATTTTCTGAGGCTTTTTTTAAATTAAAAAATTAAGTAGATTATCCACTTTTAGGTTAGGG
Source organism: Rhopalosiphum maidis (assembly GCF_003676215.2). Classification (NCBI taxonomy): domain Eukaryota; kingdom Metazoa; phylum Arthropoda; class Insecta; order Hemiptera; family Aphididae; genus Rhopalosiphum; species Rhopalosiphum maidis. The sequence goes on from NC_040880.1 coordinate 55,662,014, forward strand.
ATAGAAATAGTCTAAATAAAAAAAATATTGTAAACATTTAAAGATTAATGATAACCGCACGAAACTGTGCCATTGTCACAGGTATTAAGTTTATTGAAGTGTTATTGAACATCAAAGTCAAATCGTCTGCAATTTTATCTTTAATGTGTTTAAGTAACTCAGTATTTAACACGATTCACTTCTTCTTTTTACGCCCCACGAGCCACTATTGATTACTATTAGTACTTGGCAAACGATACATTAAGGCTATTAAACGTCAAACGTCAATGTGGATCCTAACTGTACATTCTTTTGATATATAATTGTAATGTTCTTTTTATTTAATTCCATTTTTTTTTTTATTAAACTTATTTTTTAAAATATCGTTGCAATTGTATATTTATCTAAAAACATTTGTGAAAATACAAGTTATTTTATAATCATTAGAATTACATAACAAATTTCTGTTTATACCCAAAGTTCTAAAATTGAATATTACGATTATATAAGTTTTTCAAGATATATGAAATAAATATATATCGCATACAGCTAAATTAATTTTTAACCTTGAATTTCAAATTTTTTCAATAACTTATTATTTTCACATAAATACTTTTTTTATTATAATTTTATAATTAATTTCATATTAAAATTTTTGTTGTATGATAAAATAAAAATAAATTAAAAAAATTAACAGACATTTTAAACTATTTTTTATTTATTTACGTATATTTATACTAATTATTCAATTATTTTTAAGTTTTTTTTTTTTTTTCAATGTCAATAAAATATTATTCAATGGATCAAAACTCTGACAAATATATTACAATACTCTATATTAGTATGCCTTCTTATATCTGTAAAATCTTATTAAAAATACTTAATTGTGTTCGGATCAACATAATCAATTAAAATTGTTAGAGTTCAGTTCGAAACGATATTTTGTAATTTCGACCCACTTTTAGTAATTAAATACATTTTTAACCTATAATATAAATATTTAATTATTTTCACAACTTTTAACCTTATAATAATACAAGACTATTATATTTTATAGAGCAATTTCCGAGTAAGTATTTATTTATCATTTATAATCAAAATATTAATGAACTATTTATTGAATATTAAGTCGTCTTTCAACCCACTTAATACTATAATTGTATAAAGTTTATTTGTCTGTAAGTCACAGTTTGTGATTTTGTTGATTATTTATTATAGATTTTCCATATATTAATGTTTTAACGTAATTCATAATGATTTCTATAGTAGTTGAGTAGATATGAAACATATATAATTATGGAAGATTGTGATAGTTAAATAACTGATTACTATTGTAAAATTATGAGCTAGATCACAAAACAAAATGACAGAACATCGACTTACTTTAAAAACAAAATAAAATCATATTAAAAAATGACAAGTGTACTAAAGCTGTTCTGTTAATTGGAACCTTTTTGTTTTTTATAGATAGATTACTAAGTAAATATCTATTTAAATATTTTATATTTAGATTTATTTATGTTAAAATAAAATTAAGGTAATCGAATATTGCTGATGTGACGTCGTATGCCAGTGTACATTTAACACAAGTTAAATTAAAATTACAAATTAACTTATTATTATCATTTGATTATATTAATCATTTCTCACCTATGATAGGGGCCACATATTCGCCTCTCTTTATAATATATTTTAATGCATGAAAATTAATTTCATTGACAACAAAAAATGATTAAATTAAAATTGTATATAATACTAATAAATATCTTCACCCCACCCCACCAAAAACAATTATCATATTGAAAGCGGTCACGGTACGCCCCTCTTCAATCTGTAATCTCACTGGTTGTGTTTTGTTTATTTATGGTTATTATTAGCATCTATATAATATATATATTGATAATATAATGAACGAGCCACTGTGTTTTCTAACATGTTCCCGTTAGAGTTTAAGTATGTGGCATACCGTCCATATAG
>NC_040880.1:55664069-55694085 GCF_003676215.2 Rhopalosiphum maidis
AAGTGCTTCATCTAGAAATTCAATGATTTTTTAGATGAATAAGATCTTAATTCCAAAATTTTCAATTTTAACTGATTGTAAAACCAAGACATTCAAGAGTTTTTGGATTAATTAGAAAACATTCCATGGTTTTTAAAGGAATACGATGAGCTACGTTAGAAAATTCAAGATTTCTTGGGATTTTTAAGTATTCTTCAATTGTTATCAAAATCTTTAAAGTGTTCATCAGAAAATTCAGGACTTTTTGGTGAATTAGTTTAATATTCCATTATTTTCAATGATTACTGATTGTTTTATCGTGGAATTCAGAAACATTTTGAATTTCAGTTTTTAAACCCTGATTCTCTAGGAATTCATGGTGTTTCATTAATATATTCTTTTACTATTATGGTATTTTAATGAAATTTGTTTCCTACATTAAGAATTCAAGAGTTTTGTGTGTTTATTAAGATTAAATTCCATGAATTACAAGGAATACTATGGCCTACGTCAATAAATATAAAATTTAATGGGAATATTAAGTGCTTCATCTAGAAATTCAATGATTTTTAGATAAATAAGATCTAAATTCCTAAATTTTCAATTTTAACTGATTGTAAAACCAAGACATTCAAGAGTTTTGGGATTAATTAGAAAACATTCCATGGTTTTTAAGGAATACGATGAGCTACGTTAGAAAATTCAAGATTTCTTGGGATTTTTAAGTAATCTTCAATTGTTATCAAAATCTTTAAAGTGTTTCATCCAGAAAATTCAGGACTTTTTGGTGAATTAGTTTAATATTCCATATTTTCAATGATTACTGAGTGTTTATCGTGGCATTCAAAAACCATTTTGAATTTCAGTTTTTAGACCCTGATTCTCTAGGAATTCATGGTTTTTCATTAATATATTCTTTTACTATTATGGTATTTTTATGAATTATGTTTCCTACATTAGAAATTCAAGAGTTTGTGTTTTATAAGATTAAATTCCATGAATTACAAGGAATACTATGGACTACGTCAATAAATATAAAATTTAATGGGAATATTAAGTGCTTCATCTAGAAATTCAATGATTTTTTAGATGAATAAGATCTAAATTCCAAATTTTCAATTTTAACTGATTGTAAAACCAAGACATTCAAGAGTTTTTGGGATTAATTAGAAAACAATCCATGGTTTTTAAGGAATACGATGAGCTCGTTAGAAAATTCAAGATTTCTTGGGATTTTTAAGTTATTTGTCAATTGTTATCAAAGTCTTTAAAGTGTTACATCCAGAAAATTCAGGACTTTTTGGTGAATTAGTTTAAATTCCATTATTTTCAATGATTACTGAGTGTTTTATCGTGGATTCAAAAACCATTTTGAATTTCAGTTTTTAGACCCTGATTCTTCAGGAATTCATGGTGTTTCATTAATATATTCTTTTACTATTATGGTATTTAATGAAATATTGTTTCCTACATTAAGAGAATTCAAGAGTTTGTGTGTTTATTAAGATTAAAGTCCATGAATTACAAGGAATACTATGGACTACTCAATAAATATAAAATTTAATGGGAATATTAAGTGCTTCATCTAGAAATTCAATGATTTATTAGATGAATAAGATCTAAATTCCAAAATTTCAATTTTAACTGATTGTAAAACCAAGACATTCAAGAGTTTTTTGGATTAATTAGAATACATTCCATGGTTTCTAAAGGCATACGATGTGCTACGTTAGAAAATTCAAGATTTCTTGGGATTTTTAAGTTATTCCTCAAATATTTCCATAGAATATAGAGTGCTTCATCTAGAAATTCAATGATTTTTTTGTGTGTATAAGTTCTAAATTCCTAAATTTTCAATTTTAACTGATTGTAAAACAAGAATTTTAAGAGTTTTAGGTTTAATTAGAATTCATTCCAAAGATTTTAAGGAATACAATATGCTTCGTCAAAAAATTCGATATTTCTTGGGATTTTTATGTTATTCGTCAATTGTTATCAAAGTCTTTAAAGTGTTACATACAGAAAATTCAGAACTTTTTGGTGAATTAGTTTAATATTCCATTATTTTCAATGATCACTGATTGTGTTATCGTGGAATTCAGCAACATTTTGAATTTCAGTTTTTAAACCTGATTCTCTAGGAATTCATGGTGTTTCATTAAAATCTTTTTACTATTATGGTATTTTAATGAAATATTGTTTCCTACATTATGAAATTCAAGAGTTTGTGTGTTTATTAAGATTAAAGTCCATTAATTACAAGGAATACTATGGACTTCGCCAATAAATATAAAATTTAATGGGAATATTAAGTGCTTCATCTAGAAATTCAATGATTTTTAGATGAATAAGATCTAAATTCCAAAATTTTCAATTTTAACTGATTGTAAAACCAAGACATTCAAGAGTTTTTGGGATTAATTAGAAAACATTCCATGGTTTTTAAAGGAATACGATGAGCTACGTTAGAAAATTCAAGATTTCTTGGGATTTTTAAGTAATTCTTCAATTGTTATCAAATCTTTAAAGTGTTTCATCCAGAAAATTCAGGACTTTTTGGTGAATTAGTTTAATATTCCATTATTTTCAATGATTACTGATTGTGTTATCGTGGAATTCAGAAACATTTTGAATTTCAGTTTTTAAACCTGATTCTCTAGGAATTCATGGTGTTTCATTAATATATTCTTTTACTATTATGGTATTTTAATGAAATTTGTTCCTACATTAAGAAATTCAAGAGTTTGTGTGTTTATTAAGATTAAATTCCATGATTACAAGGAATACTATGGACTACGCAATAAATATAAAATTTAATGGGAATATAAGTGCTTCATCTAGAAATTCAATGATTTTTTAGATAAATAAGATCTAAATCCTAAATTTTCAATTTTAACTGATTGTAAAACCAAGACATTCAAGAGTTTTTGGGATTAATTAGAAAACATTCCATGGTTTTTAAAGGAATACGATGAGCTACGTTAGAAAATTCAAGATTTCTTGGGATTTTTAAGTAATTCTTCAATTGTTATCAAAATCTTTAAAGTGTTTCATCCAGAAAATTCAGACTTTTTGGTGAATTAGTTTAATATTCCATTATTTTCAATGATTACTGAGTTGTTTATCGTGGCATTCAAAAACATTTTGAATTTCAGTTTTTAGACCCTGATTCTCTAGGAATTCATGGTTTCATTAATATATTCTTTACTATTATGGTATTTTAATGAATTATGTTTCCTACATTAAGAATTCAAGAGTTTGTGTTTTATTAAGATTAAAGTCCATGAATTACAAGGAATACTATGGACTACGTCAATAAATATAAAATTTAATGGGAATATTAAGTGCTTCATCTAGAAATTCAATGATTTTTTAGATAAATAAGATCTAAATTCCAAAATTTTCAATTTTAACTGATTGTAAAACCAAGACATTCAAGAGTTTTTGGATTAATTAGAAAACATTCCATGGTTTTTAAAGGAATACGATGAGCTACGTTAGAAAATTCAAGATTTCTTGGGATTTTTAAGTTATTCTTCAATTGTTATCAAAATCTTTAAAGTGTTCATCCAGAAATTCAGGACTTTTTGGTGAATTAGTTTAATATTCCATTATTTTCAATGATTACTGAGTGTTTTATCGTGGCATTCAAAAACCATTTTGAATTTCAGTTTTTATACCCTGATTCTTAGGAATTCATGGTGTTTCATTAATATTTCTTTTACTACTATGGTATTTTAATGAAATATTGTTTCCTACATTAAGAAATTCAAGAGTTTGTGTGTTTATTAAGATTAAAGTCCATGAATTACAAGGAATACTATGGACTACGTCAATAAATATAAAATTTAATGGGAATATTAAGTGCTTCATCTAGAAATTCAATGATTTTTTAGATGAATAAGATCTAAATTCCAAATTTTCAATTTTAACTGATTGTAAAACCAAGACATTCAAGAGTTTTTGGATTAATTAGAATACATTCCATGGTTTTTAAAGGAATACGATGTGCTACGTTAGAAAATTCAAGATTTCTTGGGATTTTTAAGTTATTCCTCAAATTTCCAATAGAATATAGAGTGCTTCATCAGAAATTCAATGATTTTTTTGTGTGTATAAGTTCTAAATTCCTAAATTTTCAATTTTAACTGATTGTAAACCAAGAATTTTAAGAGTTTTTGGGTTTAATTAGAATTCATTCCAAAGATTTTAAAGGAATAAATATGCTTCGTCAAAAAATTCGAATTTCTTGGGATTTTTATGTTATTCGTCAATTGTTATCAAAGTCTTTAAAGTGTTACATACAGAAAATTCAGAACTTTTTGGTGAATTAGTTTAATATTCCATTATTTTCAATGATTACTGATTGTTTATCGTGGAATTCAAAAACTTTGAATTTCAGTTTTTAAACCTGATTCTCTAGGAATTCATGGTGTTTCATTAATATATTCTTTTACTATTATGGTATTTTATGAATATGTTTCCTACATTATGAAATTCAAGTGTTTGTGTTGTGTTTATTAAGATTAAAGTCCATGAATTACAAGGAATACTATGGACTACGTCAATAAATAAAATTTAATGGGAATATTAAGTGCTTCATCTAGAAATTCAATGATTTTTTAGATGAATAAGATCTAAATTCCAAAATTTTCAATTTTAACTGATTGTAAAACAAGACATTCAAGAGTTTTTGGGTTTTTGGGATTAATTAGAAAACATTCCATGGTTTTAAAGGAATACGATGAGTACGTAGAAAATTCAAGATTTTTGGGATTTTTAAGTAATTCTTCAATTGTTATCAAAATCTTTAAAGTGTTTCATCCAGAAAATTCAGGACTTTTTGGTGAATTAGTTTAATATTCCATTATTTTCAATGATCACTGATTGTGTTTATCGTGGAATTCAGAAACATTTTGAATTTCAGTTTTTAAACCCTGATTCTCTAGGAATTCATGGTGTTTCATTAATATATTCTTACTATTATGGTATTTTAATGGAATATTGTTTCCTACATTAAGAAATTCAAGAGTTTGTGTGTTTATTAAGATTAAATCCATGAATTACAAGGAATACTATGGACTTCGTCAATAAATATAAAATTTAATGGGAATATTAAGTGCTTCATCTAGAAATTCAATGATTTTTTAGATGAATAAGATCTAAATTCCAAAATTTTCAATTTTAACTGATTGTAAAACCAAGACATTCAAGAGTTTTTGGGATTAATTAGAAAACATTCCATGGTTTTAAAGGAATACGATGAGCTACGTTAGAAAATTCAAGATTTCTTGGGATTTTTAAGTAATTCTTCAATTGTTATCAAAATCTTTAAAGTGTTTCATCCAGAAATTCAGGACTTTTTGGTGAATTAGTTTAATATTCCATTATTTTCAATGATTACTGAGTGGTTTATCGTGGAATTCAAAAACATTTTGAATTTCAGTTTTTAGACCCTGATTCTCTAGGAATTCATGGTGTTTCATTAATATATTCTTTTACTATTATGGTATTTTAATAGAATTATTGTTCCTACATTAGAAATTCAAGAGTTTGTGTGTTTATTAAGATTAAATTCCATGAATTACAAGGAATACTATGGCCTACGTCAATAAATATAAAATTTAATGGGAATATTAAGTGCTTCATCTAGAAATTCAATGATTTTTTAGATAAATAAGATCTAAATTCCAAAATTTTCAATTTTAACTGATTGTAAAACCAAGACATTCAAGAGTTTTTGGGTTTAATTAGAAAACATTCCATGGTTTTTAAAGGAATACGATGAGCTACGTTAGAAAATTCAAGATTTCTTGGGATTTTTAAGTTATTTTCAATTGTTATCAAATCTTTAAAGTGTTTCATCCAGAAAATTCAGGACTTTTTGGTGAATTAGTTTAATATTCCATTATTTTCAATGATTACTGAGTGTTTTATCGTGGCATTCAAAAACCATTTTGAATTTCAGTTTTAGACCCTGATTCTTCAGGAATTCATGGTGTTTCATTAATATATTCTTTTACTATTATGGTATTTTAATGAAATATTGTTTCCTACATTAAGAAATTCAAGAGTTTGTGTGTTTATTAAGATTAAATTCCATGAATTACAAGGAATACTATGGACTACGTCAATAAATATAAAATTTAATGGGAATATTAAGTGCTTCATCTAAAAATTCAATGATTTATTAGATGAATAAGATCTAAATTCCAAAATTTTCAATTTTAACTGATTGTAAAACCAAGACATTCAAGAGTTTTTGGATTAATTAGAATACATTCCATGGTTTCTAAAGGCATACGATGTGCTACGTTAGAAAATTCAAGATTTCTTGGGATTTTTAAGTTATTCCTCAAATATTCCCATAGAATATAGAGTGCTTCATCTAGAAATTCAATGATTTTTTGTGTGTATATAATTCTAAATTCCTAAATTTTCAATTTTAACTGATTGTAAAACCAAGAATTTTAAGAGTTTTTGGTTTTAATTAGAATTCATTCCAAAGATTTTAAGGAATACAATATGCTTCGTCAAAAAATTCGATATTTCTTGGATTTTTATGTTATTCGTCAATTGTTATCAAAGTCTTTAAAGTGTTACATACAGAAAATTCAGAACTTTTGGGTGAATTAGTTTAATATTCCATTATTTTCAATGATCACTGATTGTGTTATCGTCGTGGAATTCAGCAACATTTGAATTTCAGTTTTTAAACCCTGATTCTCTAGGAATTCATGGTGTTTCATTAATATATTCTTTTTACTATTATGGTATTTTAATGAAAATTGTTTCCTACATTATGAAATTCAAGAGTTTGTGTGTTTATTAAGATTAAAGTCCATTATTACAAGGAATACTATGGACTTCGCCAATAAATATAAAATTTAATGGGAATATCAAGTGCTTCATCTAGAAATTCAATGATTTTTTAGATGAATAAGATCTTAATTCCAAAATTTTCAATTTTAACTGATTGTAAAACCAAGACATTCAAGAGTTTTGGGATTAATTAGAAAACATTCCATGGTTTTTAAAGGAATACGATGAGCTACGTTAGAAAATTCAAGATTTCTTGGGATTTTTAAGTAATTCTTCAATTGTTATCAAAATCTTTAAAGTGTTTTCATCCAGAAAATTCAGGACTTTTTGGTGAATTAGTTTAATATTCCATTATTTTCAATGATTACTGATTGTGTTATCGTGGAATTCAGAAACATTTTGAATTTCAGTTTTTAAACCCTGATTCTCTAGGAATTCAAGGTGTTTCATTAATATATTCTTATACTATTATGGTATTTTAATGGAATTTGTTCCTACATTAAGAATTTCAAGAGTTTGTGTGTTTATTAAGATTAAATTCCATGAATTACAAGGAACACTATGGCCTACGTCAATAAATATAAAATTTAATGGGAATATTAAGTGCTTCATCTAGAAATTCAATGATTTTTTAGATAAATAAGATCTAAATTCCTAAATTTTCAATTTTAACTGATTGTAAAACCAAGACATTCAAGAGTTTTTGGGTTTATTAGAAAACATTCCATGGTTTTTAAAGGAATACGATGAGCTACGTTAGAAAATTCAAGATTTCTTGGGATTTTTAAGTAATTCTTCAATTGTTATCAAAATCTTTAAAGTGTTTCATCCAGAAAATTCAGGACTTTTTGGTGAATGAATAGTTTAATATTCCATTATTTTCAATGATTACTGTGAGTGTTTATCGTGGCATTCAAAAACCATTTTGAATTTCAGTTTTTAGACCCTGATTCTCTAGGAATTCAAGGTGTTTCATTAATATATTCTTATACTATTATGGTATTTTAATGAAATATTGTTTCCTACATTAAGAAATTCAAGAGTTTGTGTGTTTTTAAGATTAAATTCCATGATTTACAAGGAATACTATGGACTCTGCCAATAAATATAAAATTTAATGGGAATATTAAGTGCTTCATCTAGAAATTCAATGATTTATTAGATGAATAAGATCTAAATTCCAAAATTTTCAATTTTAACTGATTGTAAAACCAAGACATTCAAGAGTTTTTGGATTAATTAGAATACATTCCATGGTTTCTAAAGGCATACGATGTGCTACGTTAGAAAATTCAAGATTTCTTGGGATTTTTAAGTTATTCCTCAAATATTCCCATAGAATATAGAGTGCTTCATCTAGAAATTCAATGATTTTTTTGTGTGTATAAGTTCTAAATTCCTAAATTTCAATTTTAACTGATTGTAAACCAAGAATTTAAGAGTTTTTAGGTTTAATTAGAATTCATTCCAAAGATTTTAAGGAATACAATATGCTTCGTCAAAAATTCGATATTTCTTGGGATTTTTATGTTATTCGTCAATTGTTATCAAAGTCTTTAAAGTGTTACATACAGAAAATTCAGACTTTTTGGTGAATTAGTTTAATATTCCATTATTTTCAATGATCACTGATTGTGTTATCGTGGAATTCAGCAACATTTTGAATTTCAGTTTTTAAACCCTGATTCTCTAGGAATTCATGGTGTTTCATTAATATATTCTTTTTACTATTATGGTATTTTAATGAAATATTGTTTCCTACATTATGAAATTCAAGAGTTTGTGTGTTTATTAAGATTAAAGTCCATAATTACAAGGAATACTATGGACTTCGCCAATAAATATAAAATTTAATGGGAATATCAAGTGCTTCATCTAGAAATTCAATGATTTTTTAGATGAATAAGATCTTAATTCCAAAATTTCAATTTTAACTGATTGTAAAACCAAGACATTCAAGAGTTTTTGGGATTAATTAGAAAACATTCCATGGTTTTTAAAGGAATACGATGAGCTACGTTAGAAAATTCAAGATTTCTTGGGATTTTTAAGTAATTCTTCAATTGTTATCAAATCTTTAAAGTGTTTCATCCAGAAAATTCAGGACTTTTTGGTGAATTAGTTTAATATTCCATTATTTTCAATGATTACTGATTGTGTTATCGTGGAATTCAGAAACATTTTGAATTTCAGTTTTTAACCCTGATTCTCTAGGAATTCAGGTGTTTCATTAATATATTCTTTTACTATTATGGTATTTTAATGGAATTTTGTTTCCTACATTAAGAATTTCAAGAGTTTGTGTGTTTATTAAGATTAAATTCCATGAATTACAAGGAATACTATGGCCTACGTCAATAAATATAAAATTTAATGGGAATATTAAGTGCTTCATCTAGAAATTCAATGATTTTTTAGATAAAAAGATCTAAATTCCTAAATTTTCAATTTTAACTGATTGTAAAACCAAGACATTCAAGAGTTTTTGGGATTAATTAGAAAACATTCCATGGTTTTAAAGGAATACGATGAGCTACGTTAGAAAATTCAAGATTTCTTGGGATTTTTAAGTAATTCTTCAATTGTTATCAAATCTTTAAAGTGTTTCATCCAGAAATTCAGGACTTTTTGGTGAATTAGTTTAATATTCCATTATTTTCAATGATTAGTGAGTGTTTTATCGTGGCATTCAAAAACCATTTTGAATTTCAGTTTTTAGACCCTGATTCTCTAGGAATTCAAGGTGTTTCATTAATATATTCTTATACTATTATGGTATTTTAATGAAATATTGTTTCCTACATTAAGAAATTCAACAGTTTGTGTGTTTTTTAAGATTAAATTCCATGATTTACAAGGAATACTATGGACTTGCCATAAATATAAAATTAAATGGGAATATTAAGTGCTTCATCTAGAAATTCAATGATTTATTAGATGAATAAGATCTAAATTCCAAAATTTTCAATTTTAACTGATTGTAAAACCAAGACATTCAAGAGTTTTTTGGATTAATTAGAATACATTCCATGTTTTCTAAAGGCATACGATGTGCTACGTTAGAAAATTCAAGATTTCTTGGGATTTTTAAGTTATTCCTCAAATATTCCCATAGAATATAGAGTGTCATCTAGAAATTCAATGATTTTTTTTGTGGTTAAGTTCTAAATTCCTAAATTTTCAATTTTAACTGATTGTAAAACCAAGAATTTAAGAGTTTTTAGGTTTAATTAGAATTCATTCCAAAGATTTTTAAGGAATACAATATGCTTCGTCAAAAATTCGATATTTCTTGGGATTTTTATGTTATTCGTCAATTGTTATCAAAGTCTTTAAAGTGTTACATACAGAAAATTCAGAACTTTTTGGTGAATTAGTTTAATATTCCATTATTTTCAATGATCACTGATTGTGTTATCGTGGAATTCAGCAACATTTTGAATTTCAGTTTTTAAACCCTGATTCTCTAGGAATTCATGGTGTTTCATTAATATATTCTTTTACTATTATGGTATTTTAATGAAATATTGTTTCCTACATTATGAAATTCAAGAGTTTGTGTGTTTATTAAGATTAAAGTCCATTAATTACAAGGAATACTATGGACTTCGCCAATAAATAAAAATTTAATGGGGAATATCAAGTGCTTCATCTAGAAATTCAATGATTTTTAGATGAATAAGATCTAAATTCCAAAATTTTCAATTTTAACTGATTGTAAAACCAAGACATTCAAGAGTTTTTGGGATTAATTAGAAAACATTCCATGGTTTTTAAAGGAATACGATGAGCTACGTTAGAAAATTCAAGATTTCTTGGGATTTTTAAGTTATTCTTCAATTGTTATCAAAATCTTTAAAGTGTTTCATCCAGAAAATTCAGGACTTTTTGGTGAATTAGTTTAATATTCCATTATTTTCAATGATTACTGATTGTGTTATCGTGGAATTCAGAAACATTTTGAATTTCAGTTTTTAAACCCTGATTCTCTAGGAATTCAAGGTGTTTCATTAATATATTTATACTATTATGGTATTTTAATGGAATTTGTTACCTACATTAAGAATTTCAAGAGTTTGTGTGTTTATTAAGATTAAATTCCATGAATTACAAGGAACACTATGGCCTACGTCAATAAATATAAAATTTAATGGGAATATTAAGTGCTTCATCTAGAAATTCAATGATTTTTTAGATAAATAAGATCTAAATTCCAAAATTTTCAATTTTAACTGATTGTAAAACCAAGACATTCAAGAGTTTTTGGGTTAATTAGAAAACATTCCATGGTTTTTAAAGGAATACGATGAGCTACGTTAGAAAATTCAAGATTTCTTGGGATTTTTAAGTAATTCTTCAATTGTTATCAAAATCTTTAAAGTGTTTCATCCAGAAAATTCAGGACTTTTTGGTGAATTAGTTTAATATTCCATTATTTTCAATGATTAGTGAGTGTTTTATCGTGGCATTCAAAAACCATTTTGAATTTCAGTTTTTAGACCCTGATTCTCTAGGTATTCAAGGTGTTTCATTAATATATTCTTATACTATTATGGTATTTTAATGAAATATTGTTTCCTACATTAAGAAATTCAACAGTTTGTGTGTTTTTTAAGATTAAATTCCATGATTTACAAGGAATACTATGGACTCTGCCAATAAATATAAAATTAAATGGGAATATTAAGTGCTTCATCTAGAAATTCGATGATTTATTAGATGAATAAGATCTAAATTCCAAAATTTTCAATTTTAACTGATTGTAAAACCAAGACATTCAAGAGTTTTTGGATTAATTAGAATACATTCCATGGTTTCTAAAGGCATACGATGTGCTACGTTAGAAAATTCAAGATTTCTTGGGATTTTTAAGTTATTCCTCAAATATTCCCATAGAATATAGAGTGCTTCATCTAGAAATTCAATGATTTTTTGTGTGTATAAGTTCTAAATTCCTAAATTTTCAATTTTAACTGATTGTAAAACCAAGAATTTTAAGAGTTTTAGGTTTAATTAGAATTCATTCCAAAGATTTTTAAGGAATACAATATGCTTCGTCAAAAAATTCGATATTTCTTGGGATTTTTATGTTATTCGTCAATTGTTATCAAAGTCTTTAAAGTGTTACATACAGAAAATTCAGAACTTTTGGTGAATTAGTTTAATATTCCATTATTTTCAATGATCACTGATTGTGTTATCGTGGAATTCAGCAACATTTTGAATTTCAGTTTTTAAACCTGATTCTCTAGGAATTCATGGTTTTCATTAATATATTCTTTTTACTATTATGGTATTTTAATGAAATTTGTTTCCTACATTATGAAATTCAAGAGTTTGTGTGTTATTAAGATTAAAGTCCATAATTACAAGGAATACTATGGACTTCGCCAATAAATATAAAATTAATGGGGAATATCAAGTGCTTCATCTAGAAATTCAATGATTTTTTAGATGAATAAGATCTAATTCCAAAATTTTCAATTTTAACTGATTGTAAAACCAAGACATTCAAGAGTTTTTGGGATTAATTAGAAAACATTCCATGGTTTTTAAAGGAATACGATGAGCTACGTTAGAAAATTCAAGATTTCTTGGGATTTTTAAGTAATCTTCAATTGTTATCAAAATCTTTAAAGTGTTTCATCCAGAAAATTCAGGACTTTTTGGTGAATTAGTTTAATATTCCATTATTTTCAATGATTACTGATTGTGTTATCGTGGAATTCAGAAACATTTTGAATTTCAGTTTTTAAACCTGATTCTCTAGGAATTCAAGGTGTTTCATTAATATATTCTTATACTATTATGGTATTTTAATGAATTTTGTTACCTACATTAAGAATTTCAAGAGTTTGTGTGTTTATTAAGATTAAATTCCATGAATTACAAGGAATACTATGGCCTACGTCAATAAATATAAAATTTAATGGGAATATTAAGTGCTTCATCTAGAAATTCAATGATTTTTAGATAATAAGATCTAAATTCCAAAATTTCAATTTTAACTGATTGTAAAACCAAGACATTCAAGATTGTTTTGGGTTTAATTAGAAAACATTCCATGGTTTTAAAGGAATACGATGAGCTACGTTAGAAAATTCAAGATTTCTTGGGATTTTTAAGTATTTCTCAATTGTTATCAAATCTTTAAAGTGTTTCATCCAGAAATTCAGGACTTTTGGTGAATTAGTTTAATATTCCATTATTTTCAATGATTAGTGAGTGTTTTATCGTGGCATTCAAAAACCATTTTGAATTTCAGTTTTTAGACCCTGATTCTCTAGGTATTCAAGGTGTTTCATTAATATATTCTTATACTATTATGGTATTTTAATGAAATATTGTTTCCTACATTAAGAAATTCAACAGTTTGTGTGTTTTAAGATTAAATTCCATGATTTACAAGGAATACTATGGACTCTGCCAATAAATATAAAATTAAATGGGAATATTAGTGCTTCATCTAGAAATTCGATGATTTATTAGATGAATAAGATCTAAATTCCAAAATTTTCAATTTTAACTGATTGTAAAACCAAGACATTCAAGAGTTTTTGGATTAATTAGAATATTCCATGGTTTCTAAAGGCATACGATGTGCTACGTTAGAAAATTCAAGATTTCTTGGGATTTTTAAGTTATTCCTCAAATATTCCATAGAATATAGAGTGCTTCATCTAGAAATTCAATGATTTTTTTGTGTGTATAAGTTCTAAATTCCTAAATTTTCAATTTTAACTGATTGTAAAACCAAGAATTTTAAGAGTTTTTGGGTTTAATTAGAATTCATTCCAAAGATTTTAAGGAATACAATAGCTTCGTCAAAAAATTCGATATTCTTGGGATTTTTATGTTATTCGTCAATTGTTATCAAAGTCTTTAAAGTGTTACATACAGAAAATTCAGAACTTTTTGGTGAATTAGTTTAATATTCCATTATTTTCAATGATCACTGATTGTGTTATCGTGGGATTCAAAAACATTTTGAATTTCAGTTTTTAAACCTGATTCTCTAGGATTCATGGTGTTTCATTAATATATTTTTACTATTATGGTATTTTAATGAAAATTGTTTCCTACATTAAGAAATTCAAGAGTTTGTGTGTTTTTTAAGATTAAATTCCATGAATTACAAGGAATACTATGGACTCTGCCAATAAATATAAAATTAAATGGGAATATTAGTGCTTCATCTAGAAATTCAATGATTTATTAGATGAATAAGATCTAAATTCCAAAATTTTCAATTTTAACTGATTGTAAAACCAAGACATTCAAGAGTTTTTGGATTAATTAGAAACATTCCATGGTTTCTAAAGGCATACGATGTGCTACGTTAGAAAATTCAAGATTTCTTGGGATTTTTAAGTTATTCTCAAATATTCCCATAGAATATAGAGTGCTTCATCTAGAAATTCAATGATTTTTTGTGTGTATAAGTTCTAAATTCCTAAATTTTCAATTTTAACTGATTGTAAAACCAAGAATTTAAGAGTTTTTGGTTTAATTAGAATTCATCCAAAGATTTTTAGGAATACAATATGCTTCGTCAAAAAATTCGATATTTCTTGGGATTTTTATGTTATTCGTCAATTGTTATCAAAGTCTTTAAAGTGTTACATACAGAAAATTCAGAACTTTTTGTGAATTAGTTTAATATTCCATTATTTTCAATGATCACTGATTGTGTTATCGTGGAATCAGCAAATTTGAATTTCAGTTTTTAAACCCTGATTCTCTAGGAATTCATGGTGTTTCATTAATATATTTTTTTACTATTATGGTATTTAATGAAATTTGTTTCCTACATTAAGAAATCAAGAGTTTGTGTGTTTATTAAGATTAAAGTCCATGAATTACAAGGAATACTATGGACTTCGCCAATAAATATAAAATTTAATGGGAATATAAGTGCTTCATCTAGAAATTCAATGATTTTTTAGATGAATAAGATCTAAATTCCAAATTTTCAATTTTAACTGATTGTAAAACCAAGACATTCAAGAGTTTTTGGGATTAATTAGAAAACATTCCATGGTTTTTAAAGGAATACGATGAGCTACGTTAGAAAATTCAAGATTTCTTGGGATTTTTAAGTATTCTTCAATTGTTATCAAAATCTTTAAAGTGTTTCATCCAGAAAATTCAGGACTTTTTGGTGAATTAGTTTAATATTCCATTATTTTCAATGATTAGTGAGTGTTTTATCGTGGCATTCAAAAACCATTTTGAATTTCAGTTTTTAGACCCTGATTCTCTAGGAATTCAGGTGTTTCATTAATATATTCTTATACTATTATGGTATTTTAATGAAATATTGTTTCCTACATTAAGAAATTCAACAGTTTGTGTGTTTTTTAAGATTAAATTCCATGATTTACAAGGAATACTATGGACTCTGCCAATAATATAAAATTAAATGGGAATATAAGTGCTTCATCTAGAAATTCGATGATTTATTAGATGAATAAGATCTAAATTCCAAAATTTTCAATTTTAACTGATTGTAAAACCAAGACATTCAAGAGTTTTTGGATTAATTAGAATACATTCCATGGTTTCTAAAGGCATACGATGTGCTACGTTAGAAAATTCAAGATTTCTTGGGATTTTTAAGTTATTCCTCAAATATTCCATAGAATATAGAGTGCTTCATCTAGAAATTCAATGATTTTTTTGTGTGTATAAGTTCTAAATTCCTAAATTTTCAATTTTAACTGATTGTAAAACCAAGAATTTTAAGAGTTTTTAGGTTTAATTAGAATTCATTCCAAAGATTTTTAAGGAATACAATATGCTTCGTCAAAAAATTCGATATTTCTTGGGATTTTTATGTTATTCGTCAATTGTTATCAAAGTCTTTAAAGTGTTACATACAGAAAATTCAGAACTTTTTGGTGAATTAGTTTAATATTCCATTATTTTCAATGATCACTGATTGTGTTATCGTGGAATTCAGAAACATTTGAATTCAGTTTTTAAACCCTGATTCTCTAGGAATTCATGGTGTTTCATTAATATATTCTTTTTACTATTATGGTATTTTAATGAAATATTGTTTCCTACATTATGAAATTCAAGAGTTTGTGTGTTTATTAAGATTAAAGTCCATTAATTACAAGGAATACTATGGACTTCGCCAATAAATATAAAATTTAATGGGGAATATCAAGTGCTTCATCTAGAAATTCAATGATTTTTTAGATGAATAAGATCTTAATTCCAAAATTTTCAATTTTAACTGATTGTAAAACCAAGACATTCAAGAGTTTTTGGGATTAATTAGAAAACATTCCATGGTTTTTAAGGAATACGATGAGCTACGTTAGAAAATTCAAGATTTCTTGGGATTTTTAAGTAATTCTTCAATTGTTATCAAAATCTTTAAAGTGTTTCATCCAGAAAATTCAGGACTTTTTGGTGAATTAGTTTAATATTCCATTATTTTCAATGATTACTGATTGTGTTATCGTGGAATTCAGAAACATTTTGAATTTCAGTTTTTAAACCCTGATTCTCTAGGAATTCAAGGTGTTTCATTAATTATTTTATACTATTATGGTATTTTAATGGAATTTTGTTACCTACATTAAGAATTTCAAGAGTTTGTGTGTTTATTAAGATTAAATTCCATGAATTACAAGGAACACTATGGCCTACGTCAATAAATATAAAATTTAATGGGAATATTAAGTGCTTCATCTAGAAATTCAATGATTTTTTAGATAAATAAGATCTAAATTCCTAAATTTTCAATTTTAACTGATTGTAAAACCAAGACATTCAAGAGTTTTTGGGTTTAATTAGAAAACATTCCATGGTTTTAAAGGAATACGATGAGCTACGTTAGAAAATTCAAGATTTCTTGGGATTTTTAAGTAATTCTTCAATTGTTATCAAAATCTTTAAAGTGTTTCATCCAGAAAATTCAGGACTTTTTGGTGAATTAGTTTAATATTCCATTTTCAATGATTAGTGAGTGTTTTATCGTGGCATTCAAAACCTTTGAATTTCAGTTTTTAGACCCTGATTCTCTAGGTAATTCAAGGTGTTTCATTATATATTCTTATACTATTATGGTATTTTAATGAAATATTGTTTCCTACATTAAGAAACTCAAAGTGTGTGTTTTTTAAGATTAAATTCCATGATTTACAAGGAATACTATGGACCTGCAATAAATATAAAATTAAATGGGAATATTAAGTGCTTCATCTAGAAATTCGATGATTTTATTAGATGAATAAGATCTAAATTCCAAAATTTTCAATTTTAACTGATTGTAAAACCAAGACATTCAAGAGTTTTTGGATTAATTAGAATACATTCCATGGTTTCTAAAGGCATACGATGTGCTACGTTAGAAAATTCAAGATTTCTTGGGATTTTTAAGTTATTCCTCAAATACCCATAGAATATAGAGTGCTTCATCTAGAAATTCAATGATTTTTTTGTGTGTAAGTTCTAAATTCCTAAATTTTCAATTTTAACTGATTGTAAAACCAAGAATTTTAAGAGTTTTTAGGTTTAATTAGAATTCATTCCAAAGATTTTAAGGAATACAATATGCTTCGTCAAAAAATTCGATATTTCTTGGGATTTTTATGTTATTCGTCAATTGTTATCAAAGTCTTTAAAGTGTTACATACAGAAAATTCAGAACTTTTTGGTGAATTAGTTTAATATTCCATTATTTTCAATGATCACTGATTGTGTTATCGTGGAATTCAAAACATTTTGAATTTCAGTTTTTAAACCCTGATTCTCTAGGAATTCATGGTGTTTCATTAAATATTCTTTTACTATTATGGTATTTTAATGAAATATGTTTCCTACATTAAGAAATTCAAAGTTTGTGTGTTTTTTAAGATTAAATCCATGATTTACAAGGAATACTATGGACCTGCCAATAAATATAAAATTAATGGGAATATTAGTGCTTCATCTAGAAATTCAATGATTTTTAGATGAATAAGATCTAAATTCCAAAATTTTCAATTTTAACTGATTGTAAAACCAAGACATTCAAGAGTTTTTGGGATTAATTAGAATACATTCCATGGTTTCTAAAGGAATACGATGTGCTACGTTAGAAAATTCAAGATTTCTTGGGATTTTTAAGTTATTCTCAAATATCCAAGAATTAGAGTGCTTCATCTAGAAATTCAATGATTTTTTGTGTGTATAGTTCTAAATTCCTAAATTTTCAATTTTAACTGATTGTAAAACCAGAATTTAAGAGTTTTTAGGTTTAATTAGAATTATTCCAAAGATTTTTTAAGGAAACCAAGCTTCGTCAAAAAATTCGATTTAGTATTATTCTTGGGATTTTTATGTTTTCGTCAATTGTTATCAAAGTCTTAAAGTGACATACAGAAAATTCAGAACTTTTGGTGAATTAGTTTAATATTCCATTATTTTCAATGATTACTGATTGTGTTATCGTGGAATTCAGAAACATTTTGAATTTCAGTTTTTAAACCCTGATTCTCTAGGAATTCATGGTGTTTCATTAATATTCTTTTACTATTATGGTATTTTAATGAAATATTGTTTCCTACATTAAGAAATTCAAGAGTTTGTGTGTTTTATTAAGATTAAAGTCCATGAATTACAAGGAATACTATGGACTACGTCAATAAATATAAAATTAATGGGAATATTAAGTGCTTCATCTAGAAATTCAATGATTTTTTAGATAATAAGATCTAAATTCCAAAATTTTCAATTTTAACTGATTGTAAAACCAAGACATTCAAGAGTTTTTGGGATTAATTAGAAAACATTCCATGGTTTTTAAAGGAATACGATGAGCTACGTTAGAAAATTCAAGATTTCTTGGGATTTTTAAGTAATTCTTCAATTGTTATCAAAATCTTTAAAGTGTTCATCCAGAAAATTCAGGACTTTTTTGAATTAGGTGAATTAGTTTAATATTCCATTATTTTCAATGATTAGTGAGTGTTTTATCGTGGCATTCAAAAACCATTTTGAATTTCAGTTTTTAGACCCTGATTCTCTAGGAATTCAAGGTGTTTCATTAATATATTCTTACTATTATGGTATTTTAATGAAATATTGTTTCCTACATTAAGAAAT
Organism: Rhopalosiphum maidis; assembly: GCF_003676215.2. Lineage (NCBI taxonomy): Eukaryota > Metazoa > Arthropoda > Insecta > Hemiptera > Aphididae > Rhopalosiphum > Rhopalosiphum maidis. Next base: position 55,682,973 of record NC_040880.1, read on the forward strand.
CAACAGTTTGTGTGTTTTTTAAGATAAATTCCATGATTACAAGGAATACTATGGACTCTGCCAATAAATATAAAATTAAATGGGAATATTAAGTGCTTCATCTAGAAATTCGATGATTTTTAGATGAATAAGATCTAAATTCCAAAATTTTCAATTTTAACTGATTGTAAAACCAAGACATTCAAGAGTTTTTTGGATTAATTAGAATACATTCCATGGTTTCTAAAGGCATACGATGTGCTACGTTAGAAAATTCAAGATTTCTTGGGATTTTTAAGTTATTCCTCAAATATTCCCATAGAATATAGAGTGCTTCATCTAGAAATTCAATGATTTTTTTGTGTGTATAAGTTCTAAATTCCTAAATTTTCAATTTTAACTGATTGTAAAACCAAGAATTTAAGAGTTTTTAGGTTTAATTAGAATTCATTCCAAAGATTTTTAAGGAATACAATATGCTTCGTCAAAAAATTCGATATTTCTTGGGATTTTTATGTTATTCGTCAATTGTTATCAAAGTCTTTAAAGTGTTACATACAAAAATTCAGAACTTTTGGTGAATTAGTTTAATATTCCATTATTTTCAATGATCACTGATTGGTTATCGTCGTGGAATTCAGCAACATTTTGAATTTCAGTTTTTAAACCCTGATTCTCTAGGAATTCATGGTGTTTCATTAATATATTCTTTTTACTATTATGGTATTTTAATGAAATATTGTTCCTACATTATGAAATTCAAGAGTTTGTGTTTTATTAAGATTAAAGTCCATAATTACAAGGAATACTATGGACTTCGCCATAAATATAAAATTTAATGGGGAATATCAAGTGCTTCATCTAGAAATTCAATGATTTTTTAGATGAATAAGATCTAATTCCAAAATTTTCAATTTTAACTGATTGTAAAACCAAGACATTCAAGAGTTTTTGGGATTAATTAGAAAACATTCCATGGTTTTTAAAGGAATACGATGAGCTACGTTAGAAAATTCAAGATTTCTTGGGATTTTTAAGTAATTCTTCAATTGTTATCAAAATCTTTAAAGTGTTTCATCCAGAAAATTCAGGACTTTTTGGTGAATTAGTTTAATATTCCATTATTTTCAATGATTACTGATTGTGTTATCGTGGAATTCAGAACATTTTGAATTTCAGTTTTTAAACCCTGATTCTCTAGGAATTCAAGGTGTTTCATTAATATATTCTTATACTATTATGGTATTTTAATGGAATTTTGTTACCTACATTAAGAATTTCAAGAGTTTGTGTGTTTATTAAGATTAAATTCCATGAATTACAAGGAACACTATGGCCTACGTCAATAAATATAAAATTTAATGGGAATATTAAGTGCTTCATCTAGAAATTCAATGATTTTTTAGATAAATAAGATCTAAATTCCTAAATTTTCAATTTTAACTGATTGTAAAACCAAGACATTCAAGAGTTTTTGGGTTTAATTAGAAAACATTCCATGGTTTTAAAGGAATACGATGAGCTACGTTAGAAAATTCAAGATTTCTTGGGATTTTTAAGTAATTCTTCAATTGTTATCAAAATCTTTAAAGTGTTTCATCCAGAAAATTCAGGACTTTTGGTGAATTAGTTTAATATTCCATTATTTTCAATGATTAGTGAGTGTTTATCGTGGCATTCAAAAACCATTTTGAATTTCAGTTTTTAGACCCTGATTCTCTAGGTATTCAAGGTGTTTCATTAATATATTCTTATACTATTATGGTATTTTAATGAAATATTGTTTCCTACATTAAGAAATTCAACAGTTTGTGTTTTTTTAAGATTAAATTCCATGATTTACAAGGAATACTATGGACTCTGCCAATAAATATAAAATTAAATGGGAATATTAAGTGCTTCATCTAGAAATTCAATGATTTATTAGATGAATAAGATCTAAATTCCAAAATTTTCAATTTTAACTGATTGTAAAACCAAGACATTCAAGAGTTTTTGGATTAATTAGAATACATTCCATGTTTTCTAAAGGCATACGATGTGCTACGTTAGAAAATTCAAGATTTCTTGGGATTTTTAAGTTATTCCTCAAATATTCCCATAGAATATAGAGTGCTTCATCTAGAAATTCAATGATTTTTTGTGTGTATAAGTTTAAATTCCTAAATTTTCAATTTTAACTGATTGTAAAACCAAGATTTTAAGAGTTTTTAGGTTTAATTAGAATTCATTCCAAAGATTTTTAAGGAATACATATGCTTCGTCAAAAAATTCGATATTTCTTGGGATTTTTATGTTATTCGTCAATTGTTATCAAAGTCTTTAAAGTGTTACATACAGAAAATTCAGAACTTTTTGGTGAATTAGTTTAATATTCCATTATTTTCAATGATCACTGATTGTGTTATCGTGGAATTCAGCAACTTTGAATTTCAGTTTTTAAACCCTGATTCTCTAGGAATTCATGGTGTTTCATTAATATATTCTTTTTACTATTATGGTATTTTAATGAAATATTGTTTCCTACATTATGAAATTCAAGAGTTTGTGTGTTTATTAAGATTAAAGTCCATTAATTACAAGGAATACTATGGACTTCGCCAATAAATATAAAATTTAATGGGAATATCAAGTGCTTCATCTAGAAATTCAATGATTTTTTAGATGAATAAGATCTTAATTCCAAAATTTTCAATTTTAACTGATTGTAAAAACAAGACATTCAAGAGTTTTTGGGATTAATTAGAAAACATTCCATGGTTTTTAAAGGAATACGATGAGCTACGTTAGAAAATTCAAGATTTCTTGGGATTTTTAAGTAATTCTTCAATTGTTATCAAAATCTTTAAAGTGTTTCATCCAGAAAATTCAGGACTTTTGGTGAATTAGTTTAAATTCCATTATTTTCAATGATTACTGATTGTTTATCGTGGAATTCAGAAACATTTTGAATTTCAGTTTTTAAACCCTGATTCTCTAGGAATTCAAGGTGTTTCATTAATATATTCTTATACTATTATGGTATTTTAATGAATTTTGTTACCTACATTAAGAATTCAAGAGTTTGTGTGTTTATTAAGATTAAATTCCATGAATTACAAGGAACACTATGGCCTACGTCAATAAATATAAAATTTAATGGGAATATTAAGTGCTTCATCTAGAAATTCAATGATTTTTTAGATAAATAAGATCTAAATTCCTAAATTTTCAATTTTAACTGATTGTAAAACCAAGACATTCAAGAGTTTTTGGGTTTAATTAGAAAACATTCCATGGTTTTTAAAGGAATACGATGAGCTACGTTAGAAAATTCAAGATTTCTTGGGATTTTTAAGTAATTCTTCAATTGTTATCAAAATCTTTAAGTGTTTCATCCAGAAAATTCAGGACTTTTTGGTGAATTAGTTTAATATTCCATTATTTTCAATGATTAGTGAGTGTTTTATCGTGGCATTCAAAAACCATTTTGAATTTCAGTTTTTAGACCCTGATTCTCTAGGTATTCAAGGTGTTTCATTAATATATTCTTTACTATTATGGTATTTTAATGAAATATTGTTTCCTACATTAAGAAATTCAAAGTTTGTGTGTTTTTAAGATTAAATTCCATGATTTACAAGGAATACTATGGACTCTGCCAATAAATATAAAATTAAATGGGAATATTAAGTGCTTCATCTAGAAATTCGATGATTTATTAGATGAATAAGATCTAAATTCCAAAATTTTCAATTTTAACTGATTGTAAAACCAAGACATTCAAGAGTTTTTTGGATTAATTAGAATACATTCCATGGTTTCTAAAGGCATACGATGTGCTACGTTAGAAAATTCAAGATTTCTTGGGATTTTTAAGTTATTCCTCAAATATTCCCATAGAATATAGAGTGCTTCATCTAGAAATTCAATGATTTTTTGTGTGTATAAGTTCTAAATTCCTAAATTTTCAATTTTAACTGATTGTAAAACCAAGAATTTTAAGAGTTTTTAGGTTTAATTAGAATTCATTCCAAAGATTTTTAAGGAATACAATATGCTTCGTCAAAAATTCGATATTTCTTGGGATTTTTATGTTATTCGTCAATTGTTATCAAAGTCTTTAAAGTGTTACATACAGAAAATTCAGAACTTTTTGGTGAATTAGTTTAATATTCCATTATTTTCAATGCACTGATTGGTTTATCGTGGATTCAGCAACATTTTGAATTTCAGTTTTTAAACCCTGATTCTCTAGGAATTCATGGTGTTTCATTAAATATTCTTTTACTATTATGGTATTTTAATGAAATATTGTTTCCTACATTATGAAATTCAAGAGTTTGTGTGTTTATTAAGATTAAAGTCCATAATTACAAGGAATACTATGGACTTCGCCAATAAATATAAAATTTAATGGGAATATCAAGTGCTTCATCTAGAAATTCAATGATTTTTTAGATGAATAAGATCTAATTCCAAAATTTTCAATTTTAACTGATTGTAAAACCAAGACATTCAAGAGTTTTTGGGATTAATTAGAAAACATTCCATGGTTTTAAAGGAATACGATGAGCTACGTTAGAAAATTCAAGATTTCTTGGGATTTTTAAGTAATTCTTCAATTGTTATCAAAATCTTTAAAGTGTTTCATCCAGAAAATTCAGGACTTTTTGGTGAATTAGTTTAATATTCCATTATTTTCAATGATTACTGATTGTGTTATCGTGGAATTCAGAAACATTTTGAATTTCAGTTTTTAACCCTGATTCTCTAGGAATTCAAGGTGTTTCATTAATATATTCTTATACTATTATGGTATTTTAATGGAATTTTGTTACCTACATTAAGAATTTCAAGAGTTTGTGTGTTTATTAAGATTAAATTCCATGAATTACAAGGAACACTATGGCCTACGTCAATAAATATAAAATTTAATGGGAATATTAAGTGCTTCATCTAGAAATTCAATGATTTTTTAGATAAATAAGATCTAAATTCCTAAATTTTCAATTTTAACTGATTGTAAAACCAAGACATTCAAGATTTTGGGTTTAATTAGAAAACATTCCATGGTTTTTAAAGGAATACGATGAGCTACGTTAGAAAATTCAAGATTTCTTGGGATTTTTAAGTAATTCTTCAATTGTTATCAAAATCTTTAAAGTGTTTCATCCAGAAAATTCAGGACTTTTTGGTGAATTAGTTTAATATTCCATTATTTTCAATGATTAGTGAGTGTTTTATCGTGGCATTCAAAAACCATTTTGAATTTCAGTTTTTAGACCCTGATTCTCTAGGTATTCAAGGTGTTTCATTAATATATTCTTATACTATTATGGTATTTTAATGAAATATTGTTTCCTACATTAAGAAATCAACAGTTTGTGTGTTTTTTAAGATTAAATTCCATGATTTACAAGGAATACTATGGACTCTGCCAATAAATATAAAATTAAATGGGAATATTAAGTGCTTCATCTAGAAATTCGATGATTTATTAGATGAATAAGATCTAAATTCCAAAATTTTCAATTTTAACTGATTGTAAAACCAAGACATTCAAGAGTTTTTTGGATTAATTAGAATACATTCCATGGTTCTAAAGGCATACGATGTGCTACGTTAGAAATTCAAGATTTTTGGGATTTTTAAGTTATTTCAAATATTCCCATAGAATATAGAGTGCTTCATCTAGAAATTCAATGATTTTTTGTGTGTATAAGTTCTAAATTCCTAAATTTTCAATTTTAACTGATTGTAAAACCAAGAATTTAAGAGTTTTTAGGTTTAATTAGAATTCATTCCAAGATTTTTAAGGAATACAATATGCTTCGTCAAAAAATTCGATATTTCTTGGGATTTTTATGTTATTCGTCAATTGTTATCAAAGTCTTTAAAGTGTTACATACAGAAAATTCAGAATTTTTGGTGAATTAGTTTAATATTCCATTATTTTCAATGATCACTGATTGTGTTATCGTGGAATTCAGAAACATTTTGAATTTCAGTTTTTAAACCCTGATTCTCTAGGAATTCATGGTGTTTCATTATATATCTTTTTACTATTATGGTATTTTAATGAATATGTTCCTACATTATGAATTCAAGAGTTTGTGTGTTTATTAAGATTAAAGTCCATTAATTACAAGGAATACTATGGACTTCGCCAATAAATATAAAATTTAATGGGGAATATCAAGTGCTTCATCTAGAAATTCAATGATTTTTTAGATGAATAAGATCTTAATTCCAAAATTTCAATTTTAACTGATTGTAAAACCAAGACATTCAAGAGTTTTGGGATTAATTAGAAAACATTCCATGGTTTTTAAAGGAATACGATGAGCTACGTTAGAAAATTCAAGATTTCTTGGGATTTTTAAGTAATTCTTCAATTGTTATCAAAATCTTTAAAGTGTTTCATCCAGAAAATTCAGGACTTTTTGGTGAATTAGTTTAATATTCCATTATTTTCAATGATTACTGATTGTGTTATCGTGGAATTCAGAAACATTTTGAATTTCAGTTTTTAACCCTGATTCTCTAGGAATTCAAGGTGTTTCATTAATATATTCTTATACTATTATGGTATTTTAATGGAATTTGTTACCTACATTAAGAATTTCAAGAGTTTGTGTGTTTATTAAGATTAAATTCCATGAATTACAAGGAATACTATGGCCTACGTCAATAAATATAAAATTTAATGGGAATATTAAGTGCTTCATCTAGAAATTCAATGATTTTTTAGATAAATAAGCTAAATTCCTAAATTTTCAATTTTAACTGATTGTAAAACCAAGACATTCAAGAGTTTTTGGGTTAATTAGAAAACATTCCATGGTTTTTAAAGGATACGATGAGCTACGTTAGAAAATTCAAGATTTCTTGGGATTTTTAAGTAATTCTTCAATTGTTATCAAATCTTTAAAGTGTTTCATCCAGAAAATTCAGGACTTTTTGGTGAATTAGTTTAATATTCCATTATTTTCAATGATTAGTGAGTGTTTATCGTGGCATTCAAAAACCATTTTGAATTTCAGTTTTTAGACCCTGATTCTCTAGGTATTCAAGGTGTTTCATTAAATATATTCTTACTATTATGGTATTTTAATGAAATATTGTTTCCTACATTAAGAAATTCAACAGTTGTGTGTTTTTTAAGATTAAATTCCATGATTTACAAGGAATACTATGGACTTGCCAATAAATATAAAATTAATGGGAATATTAAGTGCTTCATCTAGAAATTCGATGATTTATTAGATGAATAAGATCTAAATTCCAAAATTTTCAATTTTAACTGATTGTAAAACCAAGACATTCAAGAGTTTTTGGATTAATTAGAATACATTCCATGGTTTCTAAAGGCATACGATGTGCTACGTTAGAAAATTCAAGATTTCTTGGGATTTTAAGTTATTCCTCAAATATTCCCATAGAATATAGAGTGCTTCATCTAGAAATTCAATGATTTTTTTGTGTGTATAAGTTCTAAATTCCTAAATTTTCAATTTTAACTGATTGTAAAACCAAGAATTTTAAGAGTTTTTGGGTTTAATTAGAATTCATTCCAAGATTTTTAAGGAATACAATATGCTTCGTCAAAAAATTCGATTTTCTTGGGATTTTTATGTTATTCGTCAATTGTTATCAAAGTCTTTAAAGTGTTACATACAGAAATTCAGAACTTTTTGGTGAATTAGTTTAATATTCCATTTTTCAATGATCTGATTGTGTTATCGTGGAATTCAGCAACATTTTGAATTTCAGTTTTTAAACCCTGATTCTCTAGGAATTCATGGTGTTTCATTAATATATTCTTTTTACTATTATGGTATTTTAATGAAATATTGTTTTTCCTACATTATGAAATTCAAGAGTTTGGTGTTTATTAAGATTAAAGTCCATTAATTACAAGGAATACTATGGACTTCGCCAATAAATATAAAATTAATGGGAATATCAAGTGCTTCATCTAGAAATTCAATGATTTTTTAGATGAATAAGATCTTAATTCCAAATTTTCAATTTTAACTGATTGTAAAACCAAGACATTCAAGAGTTTTTGGGATTAATTAGAAAACATTCCATGGTTTTTAAAGGAATACGATGAGCTACGTTAGAAAATTCAAGATTTCTTGGGATTTTTAAGTAATTCTTCAATTGTTATCAAAATCTTTAAAGTGTTTCATCCAGAAAATTCAGGACTTTTTGGTGAATTAGTTTAATATTCCATTATTTTCAATGAACTGATTGTGTTATCGTGGAATTCAGAAACATTTTGAATTTCAGTTTTTAACCTGATTCTCTAGGAATTCAAGGTGTTTCATTAATATATTCTTATACTATTATGGTATTTTAATGGAATTTTGTTTCCTACATTAAGAATTTCAAGAGTTTGTGTTTATTAAGATTAAATCCATGAATTACAAGGAATACTATGGCCTACGTCAATAAATATAAAATTTAATGGGAATATTAAGTGCTTCATCTAGAAATTCAATGATTTTTTAGATAAATAAGATCTAAATTCCTAAATTTTCAATTTTAACTGATTGTAAAACCAAGACATTCAAGAGTTTTTGGGTTAATTAGAAAACATTCCATGGTTTTAAAGGAATACGATGAGCTACGTTAGAAAATTCAAGATTTCTTGGGATTTTTAAGTAATTCTTCAATTGTTATCAAAATCTTTAAAGTGTTTCATCCAGAAAATCAGGACTTTTTGGTGAATTAGTTTAATATTCCATTATTTTCAATGATTAGTGAGTGTTTTATCGTGGCATTCAAAAACATTTTGAATTTCAGTTTTTAGACCCTGATTCTCTAGGTATTCAAGGTGTTTTAATATATTCTTATACTATTATGGTATTTTAATGAAATATTGTTTCCTACATTAAGAAATTCAACAGTTTGTGGTTTTTTAGAAATTCCATGATTTACAAGGAATTACAAAATACTATGGACTCGCCAATAAATATAAAATTAAATGGGAATATTAAGTGCTTCATCTAGAAATTCGATGATTTATTAGATGAATAAGATCTAAATTCCAAAATTTTCAATTTTAACTGATTGTAAAACCAAGACATTCAAGAGTTTTTGGATTAATTAGAATACATTCCATGGTTTCTAAGGCATACGATGTGCTACGTTAGAAAATTCAAGATTTCTTGGGATTTTAAGTTATTCCTCAAATATTCCCATAGAATATAGAGTGCTTCATCTAGAAATTCAATGATTTTTTTGTGTGTATAAGTTCTAAATTCCTAAATTTTCAATTTTAACTGATTGTAAAACCAAGAATTTAAGAGTTTTAGGTTTTAATTAGAATCATTCCAAAGATTTTTAAGGAATACAATATGCTTCGTCAAAAAAATTCGATATTCTTGGGATTTTTATGTTATTCGTCAATTGTTATCAAAGTCTTTAAAGTGTTACATACAGAAAATTCAGAACTTTTTGGTGAATTAGTTTAATATTCCATTATTTTCAATGATCACTGATTGTGTTATCGTGGAATTCAGCAACATTTTGAATTTCAGTTTTAACCCTGATTCTCTAGGAATTCATGGTGTTTCATTAATATATTCTTTTTACTATTATGGTATTTTAATGAATTTTGTTTCCTACATTATGAAATTCAAGTTTTGTGTGTTTATTAAGATTAAAGTCCATTAATTACAAGGAATACTATGGACTTCGCCAATAAATAAAAATTTAATGGGGAATATCAAGTGCTTCATCTAGAAATTCAATGATTTTTTAGATGAATAAGATCTTAATTCCAAAATTTTCAATTTTAACTGATTGTAAAACCAAGACATTCAAGAGTTTTTGGGATAATTAGAAAACATTCCATGGTTTTTAAAGGAATACGATGAGCTACGTTAGAAAATTCAAGATTTCTTGGGATTTTTAAGTAATTCTTCAATTGTTATCAAAATCTTTAAAGTGTTTCATCCAGAAAATTCAGGACTTTTTGGTGAATTAGTTTAATATTCCATTATTTTCAATGATTACTGATTGTTTATCGTGGAATTCAGAAACATTTTGAATTTCAGTTTTTAAACCCTGATTCTCTAGGAATTCAGGGTGTTTCATTAATATATTCTTATACTATTATGGTATTTTAATGGAATTTGTTACCTACATTAAGAATTTCAAGAGTTTGTGTGTTTATTAAGATTAAATTCCATGAATTACAAGGAACACTATGGCCTACGTCAATAAATATAAAATTTAATGGGAATATTAAGTGCTTCATCTAGAAATTCAATGATTTTTAGATAATAAGATCTAAATTCCAAATTTCAATTTAAACTGATTGTAAAACCAAGACATTCAAGAGTTTTTGGGTTAATTAGAAAACATTCATGGTTTTTAAAGGAATACGATGAGCTACGTTAGAAAATTCAAGATTTCTTGGGATTTTTAAGTAATCTTCAATTGTTATCAAAATCTTTAAAGTGTTTCATCCAGAAAATTCAGGACTTTTTGTGAATTAGTTTAATATTCCATTATTTTCAATGATTAGTGAGTGTTTTATCGTGGCATTCAAAAACCATTTTGAATTTCAGTTTTTAGACCCTGATTCTCTAGGTATTCAAGGTGTTTCATTAATATATTCTTATACTATTATGGTATTTTAATGAAATATTGTTTCCTACATTAAGAAATTCAACAGTTTGTGTGTTTTTTAAGATTAAATTCCATGATTTCAAGGAATACTATGGACTCTGCCAATAAATATAAAATTAAATGGAATATTAAGTGCTTCATCTAGAAATTCGATGATTTATTAGATGAATAAGATCTAAATTCCAAAATTTCAATTTAACTGATTGTAAACCAAGACATTCAAGAGTTTTTTGGATTAATTAGAATACATTCCATGGTTTCTAAAGGCATACGATGTGCTACGTTAGAAAATTCAAGATTCTTGGGATTTTTAAGTTATTCCTCAAATATTCCCATAGAATATAGAGTGCTCATCTAGAAATTCAATGATTTTTTTGTGTGTATAAGTTCTAAATTCCTAAATTTTCAATTTTAACTGATTGTAAAACCAAGAATTTTAAGAGTTTTTAGGTTTAATTAGAATTCATTCCAAGATTTTTAAGGAATACAATATGCTTCGTCAAAAAAT